>NC_069117.1:16524058-16835487 GCF_025612915.1 Magallana angulata
GAAAACCTGTGGAAATTCTGGTTCCGTAGGTACATGTTTAGTAAAACAATAAGATCTCATATTTTAATTTGATACATGTACGACTACTTTCAAATGATATTTAAAATCATTTTGTTCAAGTTCATCTTTTTTTTTTTTTAAATTTTATTACAAAGTATGTAATAAATATGTAATGAATATGATAAGTGATACCCTTTATCCATATATCAGCCCTCGGCCAATATCATCCCTCGGGCCTTTGGCCCTCGGGCTGATACTGGAGTCTCGGACTTATACTGGCTGTGATATGGAAAAGGGTATGTTTTGTTCTCTATGTATAGGTTAAATTTGATTTAAGATTGGTAAGTTAGCCACATCGAATGTTACGGTCTTAAAAATGCAACAAATCGGTCGTTAGATAATTCATATGCTCTCTTTTTCATTCCAGATTTACTAACTGGCAGTGAGCCAATGGACCCAAGAGGAGATATAGGGGTGGATCCAGCTGCTTTACCTCGCCCTACAGTTGGGTCCATTGAAAACCAAAACATTTATAAATCACATAATGATTCTGCATCCTCATCGTTGACCACTTACAAATCATCTTATATCTCTAGCAATGATTCGAACGCTTAGCCCCTAGCTGTGATAGTTTTTTTGTATTGATTGTAGTATTTTAAAATACATTTATTATTTTTAGTTCCTTTTTGTTTCTTTTTTTATAATATTTTTCTGCATACGAATTACTTACACATATATTTGAAAAGACAAATAAAATTTAAAATAAAACCAGAAATCCATGCAAGTTCAGAATTTGGGCCTCACCCCCGCGTGGAAGGAGGAGGAATCGGAGATGGTTGACTTACAATGGTTAGTTGTGATTTCCTGGTTGAGCAAATAAAACTTCCTCCAGTAGCAATTCGGTATAAACATATTTAAAAGAATTACATTGTTAACAAAGATATCATCTCGGTTATCTTTTTACTTTTTAGATAAACGGACGAAATTTTGAGAAACAACAATTTTATTCTGGCTTTAAATTGAAATATTACTATCGTAATACTTTACATGTACTTGTGATCAATGCAAGTGGGTCGCCCATTTATCCGGAATTACCCTAAAATTAAACCATAGACGGAAATACCAATGAAATAAATATCTTTTTATTGTGGGCTCCTGCGAAATTTATGAATATTTTGCTCCTGTACTTGGTAATTTTCAAAACCACTTTTCTGCACTTAAGTTGAATAGTGTACGAGTATATCCGTATTGGTAATTATTATATATCGAACATAATCGGACGCCTGTTAAACAAATTTCCTTTTGTTTGTGTTTATTACACTCAATATATGAATGCACCAAAGGAGTCAAAACTTTTCTAATTTGCGATAGACGTAAATCTTAACACGGAACATATTTTAATTATACGCTCTTTCGTCACGTTTTAATGAATAAACGACCATCGTACTTTATAGTCCCATCGTATTTTGGAGCCCTAATGTATATATGAGAATAAAGACGAAGAAGAAAATCTGGGTGATTTGAACAGTATGCATTTTGTAACCAAAGAAATAATAATTATAAGAACAGATGTTGCGGTTCTATCTTTTAGGAGAAAAATTCAACTGAATGCACTCAACTATTAGAACCTGTACATGTTTTCAAATATAATTTCATACATATAACTTAATGATATAAATGATAACATTCATATTCGCCACCGTTTTATTTTCGCCCCTTTCGCCCTCTTTCTCAACGGGCGAATTTAATCCACTAAAAAGGGTTAAATAACAAACTTATTTTCATAGACTGTGCGTATTCGACTGTCTTAATTATCTCTCTTTAAACACAACTTTGTCTGGACGATTTCTAGCTGCAGGTCTGTATCTCCCGGTCTGATTTTTTTCAGACCGGGAGCTACAGACCTGCAGCTAGGCGATTTCAAGACAGGGTGAAACCTTTGCAACCGAAAAGGGCGAAAATAACACGGGGTGAAAATAACCCTGTATACATTTAGCATGAATGTTATCATTTAGACTCTATATCATAAGTTATATGTATGAAATTATATTTGAAAACATTTACAGGTTCTAATAGTTGAGTACATTCATTTGAATTTTTTTGAGAAATTTTATTTTTATCCCATGTATTCTTAATCTTATTCCGTTGAATTATATCTATTTTATTTTTATAATACATACATGTACTAGTATTCAGTTTTCCAATAATCAAAATGCAACATTTCCTATATTTAAAAGAAACTTCAAAAAAATATTCACTACATATTTTTCAACCTGACTTTATCAACATTAAAAAATTAACTGTTGATTGATCAACATTTTAAAACCAGAAAGTACTATCTTTATAATTGTGCATTTTTCTTGATTATTTCTGACAGCAATTTTTTAAAAATAAATTTATAGAGTTATATCTCTCTCTTTTCTATGGCATGTCCAACGTTGCAATATTCGATCTTTTCCATTTGTTTTGTATAAATATTTATTTGTATTGTATAATTTTCTTTAGCAGTTCCTCGCCCATCTGGCTCCTTCAGCACACGCATGCGAACTATTGTCTCTGCCTGTATTGTGCTTGGAACTCCTTACAAAACTGGTCGCTCTATTTGTATTCTATAATTTTCATTTGTATTCTATAATTTTCAATTTGTATGCAATAAATATTTATTTGTATTGTATAATTTTCTATTTGTATTGTAAAATTGTTCATGTGCAATTATAAAATACAAATAGAATATTATACATTACAAATGAACATTTATAAAATACAAATGGAAAATTATAGAATACAAATGAAAAACTATAAAATACAAATTGAAATTCATACAATACAAATACATGTAAATATTTATACAATACAAACGGAAAATCATAGAATACAAATGAAAATTACGGTATAAAATACAAATGGAAAATTATAGAATAAAAATGGAAAACTATAGAATACAAATAGAAAATTATACATTACAAATGAATATTTATACAATACAAAAGGAAAATTATAGAATTTAGCAACGTTTGACATGCCATACTTTTCTAATAAATTTTCACTTGATTGTAATGATAATATAGTTCTGCTCACATTTATAGGTAAAGGAGAGAACAAAAACTGTTTCAACCCAGTTTATGTTTTGAATCTGAATCTACCTTGTGTTCCTAAAAGTAAGACATATTGTCCGAAGTCATGAATTACAATAAATTATACCAAATTTAAACATAAACTCATAAAGATGGAGATGTTTTTTTTCCTGCAATGCATAAAATGAAGTTTTGTAAGATTCATTTTTTCTTTAAACCTACTATTCTAATGAAAACCTAGATGATAATGTGCAAACATTGAAAATATATACATACAAGTGTATAAGAATTGAAAAAGAACTAAATTCAAAATGTTTATTTTTACTCTCAAATACTCTCAATTACAAGTGATTCAACAACAAAAGTTCAAATGCATTGGAAAAACCATTTCTTCAAAAGATAATTGTGTTTGTTTTTGATGTGCACGTACACATACAATAATATATCTAAAAAAAACATTGTGGAAAAAAGAAAATGCAATGAATCTATCACTGAAGTAAAAATAATGGGTGTATATTTATTTACATGTTCCAAGCAAATTATATACACAGTGTGGAAATTGAGACAAATCATTGGTCAACATTGTATACTACATAACTAAACACATGTATTTTACAATGATACTACCAAACGTGACAAATCCACAAATAAATTCAATCCACACAGTATTAATTTTTTTTCCTGGAATCATTTTGTTTTTTTCCCCAAAATTACAAAGGAAAATAAGGTGAGGATCTCAGGAATTTCCTCCAGACTTTTTTTTGTGAATAAAATATCAACTTACAGTCATTAAAATCATACACAAATGTATACCCATTTTCAGCACTGTCAGCAAAGAACACTACGATTGGACGGCTCTTTGACCAGGAACTGTTTTTTCTCTCAGGGTCTGTGATTCCCTCTTCAAAACATTCAGTAAGGTCTGGGAACTTTCCAATATCTGAAAAAAAAAAAGAAAGACGGCTGAAAATATTTAGTTGCTTAAGGGTTTTGTTTAACTCTGGTTGTTTGGAGATTTTAAGATGTTCCAAAATGTTTTTGTAATAACGACGATTCAAATTTAATGTTTCAAATACAAAAAGTTGTATATTACTGCATGGATGAATACAACTAAATCAGCTTGTATATATTTAGCACATACTGCACCACTAGCAAAAAAAACCCCACATTTTACCTTCATATATGCTGACTCTGTTTCTGCAATTGTTTTATCAAATTCATTCCTTGAAGCCATCTTTTTGCTTAAGCTTTCATTTACTTTGGCCAACCTCTCCGTGAGTATCCTAATGTCATTTTGAAGTTTTTGTTTTTCTTCTTCTTCTTGGAGAATCTGTTTATGGAGTTCATCTCTCTTTCCACACAGATCATTAATACCTATATTTATGAAAGAAAGATTTTGAATCATTCATGGTGTACATGTATAATTAGAAAAAAGGAAATAAATTTCTGATGTCAAATACATGCACAATGCCAGAGTATGCAGAATACTAAGAGAAATGGCATAAAAATCAAATCATTTCTATGTGATAAACATTCTCACAATTTCATTAAACGGTAGGTTCCTAAAAGTCAAAATAGATTAATCCCTGAATGCATCATGTAAATAAACAATTCCATGCGAAAAATGGCCTATAAGTCAATCAAAAGCAACCAGCAGAATATTGAATCCATTTTGTCATGTCAAGTGGACACATAGACATAGGTTAGCCTAGCTTACTTCAAAACAAAACTCTCTCTCTCTCTCTCTCTGACTCTCTCTCTCTCTCTGTATACTACTTGCCCTCAATTCTGACAGAGACATTTAGGGTGATTTCACCATGCATCGGACACCTTTGGATTTGTCCCTTTGTTCACGCATTAAATATCGTCCAAATATAAATAAAACTTGTTTTAAAAGGTACAGGTTTTCCCCTTGCTTAATTATTGGAGAAAAAATTGTGAAATTGTTAAAAATGTAGAAAATAAAGCAAATTAATGAAGTGTTGAACTATTTAACCATGGATCGGACAATATTTACCAAGCATCGGACTGCTATAGCAGTGCAGTAGAGATTAAAAATAACAACATTTTCTGGTTTTAATGCAAAAATACAAAGGTTCGGAAATATTAATTTATTCAATTGCTATTCATATTTCTTTTAATGTAAATCCTCAAATATACATATAGGAATTAAGACTAGTGCTTCTGTTTAAAGGAATATTTATCATAAGGGGTTCTTTATCGTGCCAGCTCCTACAGGAACTTTGGACTAAAAATGGTGTGTCCGTAAAACTCGATTTTTAAGTGGTTTGAGGAAAATGTTTGTATCAATTATTTTTTAAATTTTTATTTTACTTCACATTTAAAGTATATCACAAGGAATGGGCACATAATCTCCATATTATTAGAAGAAATCATGCAGAGAAAACTGTCCGATGCATGGTTAATTTGTGTCCGATCCATGGTGAAATGAACATATGGTGCAATAATGACCTTGACATTAATTGTTCAAATTTCTTGGACTTATTCTAATCAAATTTTGTTTCAAAACTTACTTCTTTCTAATTATTTAATGCAGAGAGTGCATTTTCACTCATTTACAATCAAACGCACAACATTCAAATCATGCTTTAGTGTAAAATCTTCGGTAACTAAATTTTCAATAATGGCGTATTTGATGTCATTTTACGATGTCTATATTGCTATTTCTTTGACAATGTGACTGTCAAATTCTTAATAATGATTAAGTTCATTTGTTCTAATTCAGGAATATACGAAACAACACATGAGCGCATGCACATTTATTTGTATATTTATAAACAAAGTTGTCCGATCCAAGGTTAAATCACCCTACGTTTATGTATAATAATGTTATATATTTACATTCTACTGTGTTTTCCCATTAAATTCTGTGATCTTCAAATGCCTCTAAATGCAACAAGTAGTCAAAGGTCAAATTGACGAGTTTTTTTTATGACGTCACAAACGTTGAACGCTGTAAACTGCAACGTCACAAGCGAAAATCAAAGTTCACGCTTGTGGCTGTTACTGTGGCTCTTCCATTAATATTAACTTACCCTTAGGATAAGATCGGAATTTTAAGGTATAATTCACATTTGCAGACAAGGCAAGAAGTTAAAAAAATGTAAATATAAGCATTAAATCATGATTTTTTGAAGTATACACTCTCATAACTGCCGCGGTGTGTGCATACAAATTTTCATAACGCGCTAACGCGCGTTACTCAATTTGTATGCACACACCGCGGCAGTTATGAGAGTGTATACTTCAAAAAATCATGATTCAATGCTATATTGTCCTCTGAGTTAGTATTACATTTTGACATGTTGACCTTAATACGTATAAACTAAGAAATATACTAGTTCACTTTCAAATTGATTTCAAAGTATCTTCTAACCATATTGACCTAGATGGTCTAATTTCTAAGAAATAATATACCCTTTCACTTTCGATTTTGATATTTATCATTCATCTTTTACTTTCGATTTTTACCACTCCAAAGACGTAAACACTTAACCGTTCAATATAGTAGCGTAGAGGCTACAGACATATTTTAAAGGTCAAAAATATAATTAATAAATACATGTATGCCTTTTCTTTTGTAAACTTTACGGTCATCGACTTCATTTGAAACAAAATGAAGAATGGAATAATTCTGTGCTAGGGCCTAACGTTATGTCCCGTAATAAATAAAAATAAATATACTTACATTTTACAAGTTCATTATTATAACTCTGTAAAGCAGCGCCTTGTTGAGACATTTTTAAAGTTTTTTCACAGTTTTGATCCTCGTCTGAACTTGTTTCAACCGTCGAAATGGTTGATAATAACAACGTTTGTGTAAACGTCACGATTTTGTGTGCACACACATCGAACGGTAGCCAGTGAATTCGACGGGGATTCCATTCGCACAACAGATTAGTTTCGCCCCCGATCTTTATTCAACCACGAAAAATATTTTCTGGCACATTTTAAATTAAAATAATGAGCTAATGTTTCAAATGGCGATTTTGATTGTAGTCCCGTAAAAGATAAATCTTTAGAATTGCGTTTTCACCGAAACAAATAAGGAATTTTGTGAGGTGATAATTTTGGTCGGGGGCGTGCCAAATCCAATAAAGCCCGAAGGGCTTTATGATAGAATTATCACCTCAAAATAATCAAAGAATGATTCCTTATTACTTATATTTATATAATTTTAAGCCACTGTAAGGTTAAATATTTAAATATAAATATAAGCAAACTCCACTGACGCCCCAATTATACGCCAATTGAAGTTA
The DNA here is from genome assembly GCF_025612915.1 of Magallana angulata. NCBI lineage: Eukaryota > Metazoa > Mollusca > Bivalvia > Ostreida > Ostreidae > Magallana > Magallana angulata. The sequence continues at coordinate 16,531,413 of NC_069117.1, forward strand.
TGGGTTATATTAATATCGAAACTTTATCCTCGCATTTTGATTGTTTTTTGGCGGAAATGTTAATTATTGTTCCGAAATATGGGGATATAATAAAGGTTGCAATATCGAGAAACTTCATAAAGACTTCTGTTAACAAATTCTCGGAGTGAAGAAAAGTACAAATGCTGCTTATTTATATGCTGAATTGGGCCGTGTTCCTCTTGTACATTATAGCATGTTTAACATTATTAAGGTTTGAAAAATGTCTTAATTAGTGACAATTGTATAATTAGACATTGCTACGAAGTTAATTATGTATATTAGTTGTGAAGAACATGGTTATAAAAACTAGGTTTTCGATGTAAAGAAAATTCTTAATAGACTTCGGTTTTGTTGATATGTGGATTAACCAACAAATAAACAAAGGTATTTTACAACTTGTAAAAAACGATTTTTTGATCAGGCAAAACAAAAAACTTTAGCAAATGTTGAAAATTAAAAAAAAAGATGTTCTTTTTATAAATATATTATTGATGAAATACATTTTTAATACTATTTAAGAAAATCTATTCCCTGTAAATTACAGAAATATATAACTAAGTTATGTACATCGCCTGCCCTGGCTTTTGAAACTGGTAGATATAATAACGCAAATAGAGAAAATAGATTTTGTCCACATTGCCAAACTAGTGTTGAAGATGAATTCCATTTTTTATTTGGTTATCCTTCATACAGAACCTTGCGTAAATTATACATTAAAGACTATAATTATAAGAAACCTTCTTTGTTTAAGTTATTTTAACTTTTTAATACTAAAAATGTGAAAGATCTGTGTAATCTTGCCAAACACATTTCAAAAAGTATGTTAATAAGAGACAACTGTATTACATATTTGTTAATTTTTTTGTTTTGATTTGTTTTCTCAGCCTGTATATATAGTATAGTATATGTTATTATTTGTACGTGCACAAGTTCTCCTGTAAATACACTACCACCTCATGTTATACATATGTTATACTGATAAGCTGTAAAGCTTAAAGAAATAAAGAATTGAAATTAACTCAAAGGCTGCTATTGGTATTTTCCCACTAGCATTTAATTAGCATTTAATTAAGAATATGCTATTTATTATATATTAAGGCCTTGAAGTTCCATTCCCAGCTGTTGAATAACTTCCCACTAGCTTTTAAATAAATCATATGCTATAAATTATATCATGTAGAGTCATTGTATGCTAATTACCCCCAACCCACTATCATGTAGCCTACATTGCATGTAGGCTTCCCGATGGGGGTTGAGTAGCAGAGAATGGAATGCCTCTGTATATAGTCCATAGCAAATAATTCAATTAAATTCTAGTGGGAAATTATCAACAGCAGAGAATGGAAGGCATGACAAGACAGTCCTCACGGGCGTGCCATAATTTCGGTATCACATTGTTCTGTATTTTAGAAAAAAATTGAAGAAAGTATTTTTTCGGAGGAGTAAAACGAAGAAAAAATAACAAATTATTTTGATAATCTTCTACGGATATCTTCGTTACAAAAACAAATTCATGCAAAAAGAGGTTCTTAATTATATTACACAACTCTGGAATAAAGTGAGAATCTATCTGTATATGTATCATAAAACCATATCAAGTCCTTTGACTCTCAGTAGGGCATAGCTATCTATTCCTTGCTTCAAAACAAGTTAAAATGACGCGGTTTCAAGCGAAATATTCATCGATTGCGTAGTCTTAGCTCAAAAGCCAAATCTTGTTGATTTCAAAAAGCCATGGCTGAGTGGCTAGCAACGAAATTGAAAATTAAGCCTACGTCACATTGCTGTTTGACACAACTACCCAAAGTCCAAGCTCTTGTTAAAAATGATTCTAATAGTATTGCACACAACCTTAGCATGTTCTAGTTGTCCACCTTCTTTTCACGACAACTGTGTTGCCAGAAACTGGTAGCTCTCGTACCACTCGAGCAGCCATAATTAAGCTGTGATAGCGTATATTTATACAAGCAAAAATAATTCATAATCAAAATCGTACTTGGCTATATAATGGATACCGAAACTGCATGCAACATATTTTCATAAAACAACCCGCAACTATAACTTATTATCCTAGGTTCTCCAAGTATAGATCGTGTATTAATAACACAAATTAGATATACTTCTAAATTCAAGCTTAAAAACTCATGTCTATATGAATAACACCTGAAAAACAAATGTATCTGAAATGCTCGGAATAATCATCATGTGGCAGTTTGTCAGAACAAGTACAATGTACTCCTTCATGTCAATACCTGAGGCCTTGAAATCATCTATATTGAATAATTTAAATGAAATCAATCAAATGATGATAATGATAAAACGCTCAGCATAAAAAGTGATTTTTTTTATTAATATATCATGTATAAATAATCAATGACAATTATGAACAAATACTTTTCAAAAGCACTAAACGAACTATCATTGAACAAGCTCATCTTAATCTTTGCAACTAGATTTATAAAATGCAACTTTTTCAAAAAATATAAGAATCTACACTGTACAACATCTAGTCCTATTCATCCATGGATTTCTAGCATTGTAATAGTACAGGGAACTATTTCACTGGAATCTACCACAGAATCCATCGTAAACGTTCATTTAGTCGATTTTCCTCTTGTTTGTAGGGAACTTCTAAAATTGCACATGTTACATTGGACACATCACCTGCACAAACATCAAGAAATACATGACATGACCAACTCTAAACATAAACAATGGATAAGTCAATAAACGACCAGAAATATATGTATCATCGTACGGAAAGTTTGGATTTAATTAGTGAAGTGGATATGTATATTATTTTCTATCACTTTTACACAGTGTATTGGTTTGCAAAGTTGGATATCTCATACTTTTCAAATGGCAATCTAAACGCTTTTTAATCAAAAAGCGTGGTTGCACTCTACTATACATATGCATACATGCACGTACCTTTCCGGAAGCGGAAGTCCTCCTCCCACTCCCCCTTCTCGGTATCAAACACCTCTACAACACGAACCTGTTGACCAGTTTCCAGAAGAGATCCTCCCATCACAAAAATACGACTTCCTACACAATGGAGTCAAAAAATAAAAAGTAAACTTTTGAAATGTTTAATTATTCCATTTAATAAGTTTAAAAAAGTTATTAAGAATAAAAATTGCAAATTCTTTAAAAAATTCTTTAAAAAACAACAATTGTTCTTTTAAGGACAGACGAGACGTTCCTCAATTTTATATAATTTTCCTTGATATTTCATTACTTATTTATTAACATTTAAACATGTTAATTCCCAAAAATTCAGAGTACATTACCAGGTTCTTTTCGGAGCTAGGAAATTTCGAATTTTCCTTATAATAGCACGCAAAAAGCATTTGCATGTTTATAAGTAAAGTCATACTATACATTTTCAATTGAACACTTTAAATCTATTTAAAAAAAGAATCATATTACATAAAAATATAACTATGAAATTACTAAGTGGAAATCTTCACATTGTGGAGATAGGAAAAAATAGAAAAAATGGAAGATAGGTCGCGTCTGACCTTAAGATATTTTTTGTTTGCATGCATATATTTGTGTAATGTCGGCAAAAGATATGGACTATAGAAAACTGGTTACCAATTGCTGCAATTCCATGACTGTGTCTACCGAACGACATATTGGGAAGAGCTAAGTTCCACGGAGATATAAAGTCCGACACCAGGACGGGTTTTTCGTCGTCCGTATCTTCGTCTTCTTCCGGCTCCATCAGTTCCGTGCGAGACATGGCGGAGACACTAGTCGTGTAGGACACGATCCGCCGATCCGTCACAAATTTCTGCTTCCTTTCCTCTTTGTCCATGGTGCAAACAACACCTGAAAAAATTATTGTAATAAAAAAATAGTCTACGTCCTTTTTTAATTATTAATATCAATTTATAGTAGTCTATGGTTTTTAATTGACAGATTATATTCTAATGAATATTTATCATCATGTCAAAATTATTCATTTGGCAAGTATTTCAACAACATGAATAAGCAAACAATGAAGACCATCATATATCGATTTTATGACTCTAGCGGGAAACCAGTGTCCCACTAGAACCAGAAGACATATCTCTACTTTATTTGCAAGCGAAGACTTGATCGTAAACTTATATTTTGTTGATATAATTTTTTTCCAGAAATATAGTGAATTGTTTACAAGTTTAGTTAAATGATTTCAATATAACAAAATCAAAAAAATAAATAAATAAATACCAAAAACTAATACTTTCGGCATTGAAAAAACCTATTTTAATTGTTTTAAGTCAAAATACGTGTAAATGAAATTTTAAAACTTCTTTTAAAGTAGCAACTTCGCCAAACTCATTTATTCGTTTCAGTTGTATTATTAGTTTGTATACTATTACACTATTTGTCGTTTCTTATTTTTATCTCAGTATCAGCATGCTCAACAAGATTAACATCAAAATTTTGTCATTACCTCCAACGAAGTAAATATGTCTACCCACGGTTGTCATGGCAAATCTGTCCATAGCCTCCGGAAGTTGATGTGGGTAGGGTCTTCCCAGGTCCTCCCACCGCTTACCCTCATATGTCCTACAAACCAACGAAAAAAAGATCATAAAATTATTGAAAAAGAGAAATGATAAGATAGAAATTTACACACAGCATTTATTCAATGACCATGATTTACCATGAGATTTGACTGTATTTAAAGTATTTTTTCGTTTATAAAAATTCGTTATTATTAATATCAACAGTTAACATCTCTTTAACCAAATATCTTGCATCATATACTTTGATTGTAAATGATTATATAATTATTTTTATTTTTAAATTGACAACATTGTTTATGCATAAAAGAACACGTCATCAAATATGATGTTATGCAACAACGAATATAGATCAATGAATCACCTGCAATATACTCATATTCAATTTCAACACAGTATTACAGGTACCGAGTTTTGTAATTGAAAAATAATTAAAACATTGACAGGAACTAATGCGTTTATTTAATTTCTTAAAAATAAATAAATAATTAAATAAAAATTGTATCATCAAAGGTAAACTATTTGAAATTGTAATGGAAAAACCTTGCAATTCCATTAGAGAATACACTTAGTAATTAAACACCACTAAAAGGCTTGGAGTGTTGCAATAAACCTTAACCAATTTTCAAAAAGTATGTCTAAGAACTCGAGTTACTATGATACTATTTTCACATGCATGTTGCGTCAACACAACAAGAAAGTAAATTAGGTACGTGATAATTCCCTAACCCATTTATCTTTGAATTATTCATGACTACGAAATTATACCGTCACGTTACGACCAAACGAAACCGTTTGTCAGGCAATGGCGAGGGGTAGCTGAAACATTCAATACGGCGCCGATGCAGGGTGTCACTTGAAAAAGAATTAGCGATGCAGGCCTGATTTATAACAAAATCGAGATATAATACATTGGAGAAATAACCCGCTGTTTTCACGTTGTAAAATCACAACTATAGTTGAAAATGTAATGTTCTTGGGTTTGTTTCACATGTAGACCAATGAATGAAAGCAGGGGGAAAAATGTGATATTTCTTCTAAAGATGGTAAGTAAAATATGTCAATTTATAACAGATACCGTGTTATGTTTTCAGCATATTAATTCTTATAAATTTAAATATATGTGAAGACATTTACAAATATTCATAGATATGATAAACAAACTGATAAAGAGGATACAGAATTTGAATTCCAGCAAAGGCATTAATATCTTCTTTTCTAAATAAAAACTTTTCCTAATGTCATATAAATTCAATTGGTTGGAAATATTTGACATTTTAGTAAAATAACAAATTTGCAACAAAACGCATTATATCATATCCTGTGTTTTAATCAACATTCGTTGAATACTAATTTTTTGTGGATTTTGTTGTTAAGGAAGGAGTCTTTTTATTATCAAACATACTTCTTATAATAAGAAATGCATGAAATTTTGACACAGTCAAACGGATCATATTACTTAATGATTCTATCAGTTTAATTAAATTTGACCTTTTTGTTTTCGGATAAAGGTCAGATCAAGGTCACTACCTTTTTCCTCAACGTAAAGAGTGATAAAAATAAGTTTAGCTCTTTATAGTTCTGTAGACATTTGTTTAAGATTTGAAGATTCAAATTTTCAATGAAATCATAGACCATGAGAGTGTCTATCAGCTTATACTACTAAATTGGAATAAATATTTATACTAAAATTGATATTGCTTAGCCCGCATTTCCTCTAATTTTCTTAAATTTTGAAGAAATTTTGATTATTTTTTTATGCTACCAATAATAAAATATTTCTAATTTTTATGTATTATGAAGACTTTATATAAAGATATAAATTGACAGAAAAGCTAATATATTGACCGTTTCATAAGAGAGAAAAACTGATTTTAGTGATTTTTTCACAAAAATCAATGTATAGAATGGGCGCTTTAAAAAGCTTATTAAAATGTTATTTGATAGGCAAATCATATTTTAAAAACATATTCTGAAACCCAAGTATCATATTATTAGTTCACATTAGTAAAAAAAAATCCAACATTATTGTTATTGTTTTTAAAATGCTAAAACAGACTCATTATATATATATAATCTGCAGCAATTCTGAATTGCGCAACATGTGATATTTTCCTACGCCAATATTACGCCAAAAATATAGTCCTTGTTCCATTCTAAACATTGATTACATTTTTCTATGCCAAGTTGTATGATAGTAAAAAAGAAAGAAAAATATACTATTTTAATTTCCTTTCATCTTGATTTGATGAACAATTAATCAAATTTACGTTTGACAAGTCGAAAACCAGAAAAGACTCCTTCCTTAAGGTGATCCACAACATTAAATTTTCATAGAAGAGCATTTTGTGATGATAAGATCATAAACCTGAAACTTACATATCCTTAAAACCATGGTTTCCACTTATCCGCGAAAAATGATGCCCACAAAAAATTATGAAACCACAATAAACAAGCATTCTGAGAGTATTGCATAAGCAATACACGTCCCCTACCGGTTTGTAGAAATTTGTGAAAACAATGCACTGTTATGCAGAATATCATTTCTTACCGTCTTCTGTGCCCCGAATCAACAGACCAACCCGATAACGAACCCGATAGAATAATACAAAAAACCCTGTCGATTAAATTTACAACACAATGCTTGAAACTATTTTACAGAACTCATTTGTTTGTTAGAAACAATAAAAGGAATGGTCCAAGTAATGCACGATATTATCACTGACCACATACTTTCCTCGTTTATTCAATACACACCGAACCCGATTACGAACCCGGAGATTAAAAAATTGGAATATAAAAAATTAATTTTCTAGAAAATATGTCAACCAGACGCTACAAAAGTGTGAACTTGAGTTGACATTTTGAAGCTGTTCAGCAAATTTCATATTATTCCTCAAACGCATAAAGAAAAAAAAGTGTGGAAAACTGAAGTGGGACAGACAGACGGACGGACAGACAGACGCAGAGGAAAGCTATAGTCCCCTCCGGTGAAGACCGGTAGGGGACTAATAATATATATAAGAAAGTAATGATTCCAAAAAAGTACTTGTACTCTCAAACATCATCGAAATGACTAAAACACCCGGACGTGGTTCAAGCGACTTGGGGAGGGGGGGGGGTTAGGAGAGAGAGGTTGGTGGCAAACTTTGTCAGATTTAAAAATGCTAACAAAAAGAATTTTCAAAATGCAACTGTGGTTTAGACCTGTGACTTGCATTGTCCTGGTGTAGTGACACATTCACTGAGCAAATGACTGATTTTTGCAGAATACCAAACATATTCCCATATATAACAAACAGCACTATGCGTCGCGTCAATCCTCAATGCTACATTTTCTTGTGTCAATTTAATATTTTCATGAAACTGACAGTTTATCTGAGCAATCTATTCTACGCATTTAAAAATGAAGAGGACTTGTTCTCAATTGACTGACGAATCAATTATTGAAATGAGAGTAGCGTTACCTGATGTCAATAACTTTGTGCATATTGAATACCCCCTTTCATTGTCGTTATGAATAATGCTTAGTCTCACGTATTTACTATTTATCTCCCAAAGAACGATAGCATCATTAAAAAAAGTTTCTTCTCGAAACAGATCAACCAAGTACTGGTAAATAACTGCAGCAAAAAAGGTGATCACTGGAGCTTTAATAAATAAAAGTTATCAATGTCAGCCGTAGATTGCACATAGTCAAATTACTCTCAAGCAATGTGATAGTTGATTCTTATTAATTTTTTTGAAGCATTATAACAATTGATTAATCATAAATATTGACCAGATAAATGACGTTATTCAAATTCATTATCTATCATTTTTTTTGTGACATAAGGTTTAGACCTTAACACTACCGATGAAAATAAATGAATAAATAAATGAAAAAATACATTGCTTTAAAAGTAAAATACATTGTCCTAGAAATCTTACCAAATATTTCTGTGACTCTTGCTGCCATAGTAGCCCCCTGCGCAATATATTTCGTTGTGGTGTACCACACAAGCATGGTTGGCCCGAGGGGACACTAGAGGGGGTGCGTCCGACCATTCATTGTCCTCTGGGTCATACAGCTCGCAGGAAGACAACACTTTACCATTGCTCTCTTCTCCACCTAACAATTGAAAACGTTAACAGACAAAAATATATATTGCATGTGCGAATGCTAGCGATATTAAACTTTATTTCTCTCTAAAAAATCATATGTTAAACTTTAGAATTTAAAAGTTGAAATTCTTTAATAAAAAAAATCAAGGCGTATTTCATATTTTAGAGCTTTTACTGGATTAGCCCCCTTGCCCCGGGGTATCCTTCTTCATTGGTATTTAGACCAAAGGCAAGTCGTCTATCAAAAGAGATGTACGCATTCAATTAGAATGGGAGATGAAAAACCTTTTTGTGGAAGTAATTTGTTATGAAATGCTCACTTAAATCCCAGACCCCAATAGTGTTTGTATTGTGATGATACTACAACGGCCGTCAGGTACTCCTGAGAATAATCAAACAAGACGCTAAGCTTGTGAAGCAAGCTCCTACATATCAGCATCACCAAAGGCCAACTATCTCTCAATAGTTCCAATAGATTGTCCTCGATTCTTTATGTGCCACGGCTCACAAACGCCGCTGGCTGCTTTAGAATACTGGACTGAGGTGATGGTATTTTTATTTTACTGTTATTGTAGCTACGGTGAAATAAAACATTGATCTTGTTCTGCTACGTTTTAGATACCTAGTACTAGGATCTTCCCATCCAGTACAGCAGTGGAGAACTTAGAGCGCGCTATCCGAAGAGGTTTCACGTCTTTCCATATGCCATCATCTGGATCGAATCTATAACAAGGTAAGTCAAAGTAATGTCATAATTACATGTATCTATTTTTTTGCCAACTCCGACATATTATTATGCTCTAGTCCGATGCAAAATTTGAAATGATTTTTATTTGAGGAGTGTGCATTTTCATTCCTACTCTACGATGCAATGTTAGAAGAAAAAAAAACCAAATTTAAAATGCCCAGGAAAATCATAGTATAAAGGGGACTATATGAATGGCAATGGAATTTTAAATTCATCATAAAGAGATAAAGATAAATCGAGTTTAACAAAATAAAGAGGAATGATACCAGACTGGAATTGCTAATGCAGATGCATTTCAAAACTTATCAAGATTTAAACACTTTGCGACAAAGCTAGATACGTCAAAACGGTATTTTAAAAATAACAAAAATACAAGTCTGTGATGCAGCTTTCCATAATTCCAAATAAAGAGATCTTTAATGATATGTTTAAGAAAGCTGTACGTTTGTGGCAATTTTTAGACTTATCCATTCTGTTAATAGAGATACATGAAAATATTCAAAATTTAAAGCTAAAAAATTTGGAATTTTTCTTAACTCAATAAATAATATAGCAAAAACAAAATCTCTAAAATTAGGTAGATCTGAATGATAATTTGTTAACTACCCTGTCTATTTATATTCAGATTAGAAAACGAAATCACCTTAATTAAATAACGAAGTATAGCTTAACAAAACTTCGCATCGAAAGGGCCTGAAAGCTTCTCGATAAAATTTACGACATCATTGATAGTTTAATAAAACGTAATGGGACTTAAAACGTAAGTGCACCTGCAACGAGCTTTTTAAAAGTAGACATGCCAAAAACGAACAAACAGAAAGTGGACTAAAAGAGCAACACATGAAGTGCCCTTGATTGCTTACCTGACGACTCTTTTTATGTGTCTGGCGGTTGCCACGTTGAATCCTCCAATGATGTAGAGGAAGTTATTAACGACTGCCACCCCAAAGTTACTGATGTCCTTGGTGGCTCTCCACTGCTCTGTCTTGACCTGGTAGGTCTTTACGTCGTTGTGGTCCGGGGTCAGGAGGATGTAGAAGGCCTCCCCGGACCCCGACCTGTTGATTGTGTACAAACGATGCTGGACATACTCACTGGACGAGGACCTCCGAGAGCTGCTCATCCTGCCATTTTTCGTCTTTATATCCGTTTAGAATGTCAGTAAAAAATTTCACTCGGGTTTCCTCGTTGCTAATATGGCGAGTTTTCACGTTGAAATTGTTTTCGTTTCATTTTTTTAAAACAAACTACAATGTAAAAGAGTTTTTGGAAGATTAAATCTAATCGCTGTCACACTCATGGAAGGAACGGTCGGCACTTGTAAATATTTGGTATCAACTTAATAATTTATTTAAATATTGGACAGAGAATTAAACAGTTTGAAAAATAGTGTCACAGAGGGTGACATTTTTTTACGGCAAAGGATTCGCTTTCAAGGGGTCTTTTGAAGAACACATAATGTCGAACCTCATTATTGTCAATTGATATTTCTTTTATCTTGGCGTACCATTATAAGGTATTCGGAAGTTTAGGCTGGTATTTAAATCCCATATTCTTAAGAGACATGATTTACTATTCTTAAAGGGGCATAAATTGATGAGAGATTACAACAGGAACGGATTTTCAGAGCGATCCGTACAATATCAAATTGCTTTCCATGTGTTGACATTTAATAAAATGCATTAAAATGACTAGAATCCATCCGCGTCTTGTTTTGTATATTACATTAACTGGTACACCACGACCGGACCAACAACTTGACATGTAAATTAAAAAAAATGCATGATCAATACAATGTCATGTACTTGTAATTTTTCTTTAAATTATAACCTTTTAAATTTTTGTTTATTACAAATTTAATATTTAGACATTTTCCTTATCTTATTCTTCTAACAATGCATTTGAAAAGTAAAAACGTTTCCTTTATTTCCAAATTAAGATTATTAAACTAGTTAAACGAATGAGATTACAAGTAGCAGTACATGACAAGGTGAAATTCAGTCCTGGATACTATATATTGTGGTTGAAGTAGCGGACTACAATACAAGGTGGAATAAATAATTCAATTTAATTAGTTTTAACGGTCAGTTAATGTGAAATTTTACCTTTAAGCCAATGGAAACTACCGTATACAGAACTGAAGAGACCTCGATATTGGTGAAACTGCTGTAAAATCGCGGTGGGGGGGGGGGGGCGGTTTGAACAGCATTGTTACAATTCTAAATTATATAGCCGAGAGATTTGTTAGAAATTACAGATAATAAAAGTCTTACCTTTAATCACATCCTTTTTTCATCTATCCATCTTGAGACCCTAATATACCAAGGATATGCTAAATTATTTATCCAATGCTTGAGAAAACACGAAATTACTTTCACCAAAAACGTCGACCTTAGTACCAAAAAATGCAATGCAATCACCGCTTCGGTGAGCGTGGCCCTTTTACCTACCCCACTTATCGTTTTAAACCGTTAAATAAATTATCTTTTTAAATGTGTCCATTGTTCCAGGTCGTAACTCGGTGTAAGAGCAATTTTTATAAATTCGAATTCTACCATTGTAAATATCAAAATAGAAACTCAGGTAAACTAAACGGAAAATAGGAAAGTAAACATTGGATGAAAATTTAATTCAGAGCGATATCTCTAATTCAAATAAGAAAACTGTTAAGATCAAATAGAATAATAATGGCCTTTTTTGATAAAGTCGGTAATTTGGCTAACACTAGCAACAATCAATGACACATGACACAAAAAGATGGTCTTGTGTTTATTTAACGCAGGTAAACAGATAAGCATTGGCGATTGCGAGAATACATACTGATACATGTTTGTTGGGATTTATCATACATGTATGTACATGGTTATTGTCTTGAAATATACGCGATATTTGGGCAAAGGTAAGGAAAGGTGACACAGAACGCGGACTGTCGGATTTTAAAAGTTGTAAAGTTATTACCATTATGATTGTTTAATACGGACTGAAGTAGCTCGTCATCGACATACATTTTACTAGGCGGGATGATGTGGCAATGCCATGATTTTGTGCGAAAAAACGATATTCATGTATACAGCTGATGATTCGAAACAATAAATATCTAGTTGCGGAAAAATATTTACAATGAAATAACAATAAAAATTCCATTAGTTGGAAAAAGCTTTTATGAAACGAATTTTCAGTCAATTTTTTATGATATGACGACTAAAATCCAGTTTTAGTCTACGACTAAAAACTACGAAATGGATGCAAATTCATTATTTTTTTTAACTGGATACAAACTGTGTAGGTGATATTTAGAATTTCACTTTTGATTAAAATGGACAATAATTATGGAATTAATACGGATCTTTAAAATATGGATATTTTGTGATGGCATTCATAAATCAAAACTAATAATATTCTGAAGGAAGTTTAAAAAGAATTGGACTACATACACGTATTCTTGTTAAAATGCTATTGCCATGCTAAAATCTTAAAAATGGACGCATATCAAAGTCAGCCAAATACTTATGTATGTGTGAAAATTTCCTGTTACAACTACACTAACTGCCTATCCTGATCGATTGTGCCCCTTTAAAATTTATACGTACATGTAGTTAGCATGTCATCTATAATGGCTAGTCGGTACAAAAAACTCAACACGTCCTCATAAATAACATACACTGTTAACACACGTCATCTGTACTTGTCCACTCTATCATTACAACTAGTTACAAGCTTAGTTGTAATTAATTATTTACCGTTTTTTTGTTGATTGATCAAATAAATGGACTTTGGCATTAGCTTACACGCCTATCTTTAATATCTGTTAAGATATACCACGCGCATTCTAGATACATTAATGGATAATAAGCACAAAGAACAAATGGCGACCTTGTATTAATGGCATATAGTGTGTTGTTATGAAAAATCACTACAAGTTTGTTCGTTTTAATGGTGCAAGGGTTTGCCGTTGATTTTAACCATTAATGCATGGAAATAAAGACTCCTTACTTTTTTCTGCACTTACAAGGTAGAATATGAAATGGTAGTGTTGATTCAAACTTCGATAATTTTTTAGACGATGAATATGCAAAGATTCTAGCAAGGGTACCGATTTAAAATAAAAGGTATTGGAAAAACGAAAATCCAAACAGTGTTTATAAACTTCTTGCTGGCAATTCACAATGTTGTTTTGAAAATAAGATTGTAGTCAATTTGAACATCTTAAGGATATTAAAGGATAAGATATAGATTAATGTAATCTATAAGATTAGACTATTTGGAGACAAAAAGAGTCCTTACCTTAAATACCTGTCTTTCTTAAATCCATATCTTTGCCTTTAACCCTTTAACTTTATATGTGATTACTGCCGTAAAATAAAACGGATGTACTCAACACTATTGATGTTTACTCTTGACATTTTCTTCCTATTGATAAAAGCTTTCACGGCAGACAGAACTTGTACGTAACACAGAAACGAACGTTATTTAAACCTAGATTCCTACACAACGAAAAAGAGGGGCAATATAAATTTCGTGGTAAACCGTGGCAATACTTTATTTTGTAATTGAATATCTAATATACCGCGACATAAAACCAATTAGAACTTAGATGTTCATATTGACATTACGTATACGATTTAAATTCACAAAATTGAAATTGATTTTATAATCAAAGTGTTCTTATACGACCCATTAAAAGATCAAATATCTAGTTGATGTTGTTGAATAACATATCGGAATGGAAAAATTACATTTCATTTCAGTATTGAAAAAGATTATGGCAATGGCGGGGAGTAAAAAAGCTTCGTCAAAATTAATATCTGTCGACTCCAACGAAGGATTGATACCTGTAAATGAGAAAAGAATCACAACCGAGGCAGATAAAGCCTCCCTGGAAAACATCAATACAATGTCGGATTCCAATTACGACTCTTCCTGTCTTTCATTTTCTGCTGCGGATTCGAGAAATATTCCAGTTGAAAAATCTCGCCCATGTTCTGGGTCATCCATATTAAAGCGGTCCTCCAGACCTTCGTCTGGTCACTCGGTTAAGTTTGTGGAAAGTGAAACAATCATCCCGATTCAGACCAACTCAAATACTTCACCATCTGCGAAAAGCTCTGAATTCAAAAAGACAACATTAGAGACTATCACACAACAAGAACCATTAACGTTACCAAACGAATCAATGAACGACACAGTACACAAAAACGATAGTTTGCTTATAATTGACACACAAGACCCGCAATCAAAATTTTATATTAAAGGAGAAAAACAGTTAATGTCTTCAAAAATCACTCAATTACCCGAAAAAATTCATGACGTCGATGTCAAACAAGATGAAGATACAGAAGCTTTAGATAGCAAACTAAATAGCACTCCAGTTCATTCCACAGAAAATTGCAAAATCCAACTCCCAAGTGGAGAAAACAGAGGCACTAAAAACAGTACTTTGTTTGGACATCACGAGAACTTTGTAAAGTCAGACAACTCAACCGAGACAAAACTGGCAGAGGAAGAAATTCAAGATGATTTCAACAAAATCAAGAGATGCCAAGAAGACGGTAACAATTTGCCGAGTTCATCAAATCAAGCAACATACTCCGATTCAAAAACTATCAGGGACGTTCCTTACCGCCGCAAAAGGACAGTTTTTAACGCTGAACACTCGCCATCCGATGGTGATATAGCACGAGAAGGCTTCTATAAAGCAACCGAAAATGAAATTGAGAGAAGGCATATCAGGCACAACTCATTGAAGCAAAAGATGCTCTATGAAAATGAATCAGAAGAGAATGTTACAAATGTTGATTTTCACGATAACGAGAAGATAGAACATGAAATCAATCAGATAAAAACAAACTCCCAGAAGATACCCACTCAAAGAAAGAAAAGATTATACGAATTGTTTGAAGAGCTTAAAAGAGTTCGTGATGCAATTGCCCATATGTATTCTCTTGAGGAATCAGAAAAAGATCTTGATATTGAAGAAAAGAATGACGAGGACACAAATTGTTCAAGTGTACAAGATGACGATAACAATGAAATAAAAGATCCAGAGATGGAAGAGACCACCTGTATTGAAGATAAGATTGCAGCTGACGTTGTTGATTTAAACGCAGGAAACTTGTGCAGTGAGGAGGTTGACACTATTGAATACAATAAAAATGATAAAAATGAAAGGGAAGAGACTACAGCTGTTGCAGAAAAGTTTCAACTTGAAAATGTTGATACAAGTGCTGGGGACGTATGCGGTGAAGATATCAACAATGTTGAATGCAGTAAAAATGAAGATTTAGTCGTTTCAGCTAAATTATCTGAATCAACTGATGCCAATACACACATTCTGCTTGATCCATCTGTAGTGAAAAACAATGATTTGATAGAAAGTGAAAGCACAAACAGAATAACAAAAGAACGAGAACAAAAAACACCTGAAAGTAGAAATGAACCTAATCTAATCATTCATAAAAATGAAAATAGCGAGAGTTCTTCAGAAGCGGATTGTAAAATTGAAAATAACGATATGTCTGTTAACAAAGCTGGAAATCTTGATCTTGATATTGATCAAGAAACCACTATGATAGACCCAACAATGTGCAATAAAAGCAAGTCGATGGAAAATAAAGAGGATGAACAATACAGAATGCCTATTTTGTGTGAAAAGATGCACCAGAAGAAACGAAATGGGTCACTACCATTGGGAGCAATATCAACAAGTGGAGCTGACAGTGACGTTTCAAACACAAGAAATACCAATGAAAACATTGAAGATCCCGAAAAGGGTAATGCATGCTCATATTCCAATTTGTCTCCCAAAGAGGAGACGAAAAATAATTGTGAAACCAAGGAGAAATCTGATTTTCATGAAGATTGCTTGGACAAACGAATACCTAATTCAAATAAGACATCTCATATCAATGCGAGGGATAATGACAAGACGCTATCATTAGCACTGGTTGATGAAAATGACCTTGATAGGGAGATTGATATCGACTTCATACTATCAGAAAGTACGAAAGAAGGAACCATTTCCAAAAGTTTGAAAGAAAACGAAGCTATGAAAGACAGGTTTTGTGATTCAGCATTATTGATGTCTCCTACAAAAGAAAGGGATGATGATTTTTTGGATTGTGATGAAGATCTATCTGATAACGACGATAGTTTACCAGGTTGTATATTTTTATCAATTGTGAAACTTACATATGTATGCAATAAAAAAAGAAAAAAAATATTATTTGATTTGAAGTAACATTTCAAAGTTGTGATTTCGTCATGGGAAATTAATCTCTTTTAAATATATTACAGATACACCAAAAGTTATGTATGGAAAACAGCATAAGGAAGCAGCGAATGTTGCAAACAAAATCATAAAGGACATCTTGTGTGGTATCAGTGATATGCAAGAGAGTAGACAATTTAGAAAGGAGTAAGTATGCATGATAAGATCTGACAAACAGTTATTTCTTAAGTCGATATTAAGAGCATTTGTATATGTCAAATACCAATTTTATATATCTATGATTGTATTTGTAGATTTAAATCTATAGCAGCGGAACAGGAAGAAATGTCATGTATAGTGTTCTGCGACCCAGACGACTCGTACAATGTTAATGTAATAAGGGATATAAACTGTTCCAATATTGACCCACTGATCGTACCTTCAGTCGTCGGAGAATTTGAGCTATTAGTCAGTAGCATCACCCAGTTATCTAGCTCGGTGACATCAGAATGCAAGGCAATTAGGATAACTTCGAAATTCTTGAATGTTACTATCAAAATATATTACCAGTCGTGTAGTTTTATTTTTGCATAATTTGTCAATGGATCTAGGTAAACATCTGTTGTCATGGTTATTTATTGTTTTGCAGAATGTAAAATTGAAAGTTCGTCTACCCTACATGAAATCAGAAATGAAATATTTTCACTGCCCAGTTTTACGCTGGCTTAGTCCGTCACGTCATTGGATTGATATCCCTTCTGTTGATTACATTTATGAAGACGAAGAAGGATGCGTAAGTTTTTGTTTAAGTTTCACAAAAAGAAAATGTTGAAAAAGAGACCGTAAACGAAGGTTCATTAAATCTTTTTTTGTTTTAGATTTTGCCTATATTGGAGGCTGAAATAAAACAGCTTGGGGTATTTGCCATTGTAGCAGCAGCAATTAAGGAACGTTTTGTGTTCAGCTATGACGTGCATGAGGTATCTTCCGCTGTCGATAGAGAAACGGTGCTCGCAGGATCTTATTGTCCAAGATTTTATACAACAGAAACACAAGCTGAATTGATGGTAAGTTCACATATACCCACTTTCAAGTTCGCCCGCAAACAGAAATTTTAGATAAATATAAATATGCTAAATTTAAGAATTTTAGGTTTGAAAATTTGTCAAGAATCATCTTTTAAATATTAAGTCATCTGGTTTCATAGGTGATACCAATAGAAAGATCAGTGATTGATGATTCCAAGGCTTCTGACATTGAGGATTCATCACTTTTGGTTGCGTCCAGTGCGTTGGTGATTGTGGACCTTCTAAATGATCCCCCACAGCCCCTCACTCTCTATATTCTCTGTAGTAAACCGAAATCAAGACCATGGACAGCGTCTATGACATCCCGGATAGGGACTGCAGAATCTGGTTATCTCTCTGGATCAAGGATTGTTTCCAGAGCCAAGTCAAGAGAAAACATCAAACATTTCTTGGGTATATGACCCCCTTATGAAAATGAAAAAAAAAACAAATCGAAATAAACCAACGTCAAATTACTATTTTTTTTACATTTCACATTAAGAAATAAAACATATAACAAAGCTTCTTTTGTTCTACATAAATTGCAGAGTGTTGGTATGATTCTGACAACTACATTGTAAGGATAACTGATGGATGTTTGGGTGTCAAAAGCACACTCATTCAGAAGAAAGACCTTACAAAAGACGACAAGGTTCGCGTTACTTTACACGAAAAACACAACAAGTAAGAATTTTACAGTCAAAAGATTATTGAGTACTCTTTGTAGTGTAATTACAAGAAGAACAATACCTAAACTTTTGCAGTTTGGATCGAATTATCCAAAGAATCTTTTAAATACTCATAGAAACAGTAACTTGTTTTGGAAAGAAACTTTGATATCATTGTTATAGTAATTACATTGACATTGTACATAAAACATTAGATGAGAAACATATCCTAGTCTTCTTTAATTATCAAATCAAAATTAAAGAAAAGTCCCTCTTTTTAAAGGTTTATATAGGAAAGGCTTTGCTTATTTGTCCGATTTTTTATGAGCTTGGAGAGTTTATCCAGCTTAGCGAATTTGGTGTTAATCTGCCATTTACCACTGTATAAGGATTGAAAAAAGTCATTCATTCACATTATAATGATAACTATAATAAGGATAAGCAATTTCCGCTCTTCCCAGCATCTTTAAATATTTAACAAAAAAATAACTTATATTTATATTGTGTAATTATTAGAAACATTAAATTTTGTGCTAAATATGAACAGAAATCAGAAACTTTTCTTGTGTTAGATGATGTAAATGTAGTTGAAAATAAAAAAATAATGCACTTTTTAATTTTACAAAAGACAGTTAGCTATTATTGTTGGAATATAACAAATTCCATAGAGTCCAGAAACAAACAAATGCTTATTAAATTGCGAAATTACATGCAATAACGAATGCAATCTTAGTACCAAAGAACTTGAGTCAATTAAATATTTGTATTTTATTGTCAAAAGAGTAAACAATTATGGGTGCAATTTAGAGCATCTATTGTCATACTACTGTCATTTTGATATAAACTTCTCATTATGCGAAGTACTATTTGTCTATGCAAGAGAAAAAAATTGAAATTGCCAATATGTTGATATTTTTAGAAAAGCAATATATATTTTACAAATCAAGAAAAAGTTTTGATCTTAAAATATGTGAACTAATGAAATCAATATCGGCAAATTATTTGATAGAGAGAAAGTCTTGTGTAATAAAAATTAGATCCTATGACTTAATTACTACATGTAGGTAGAAAATACTTAAATCTCATTGCAAAAAACATGCATGTTTAATTCTTTTTTTCCATACGCTTTTTCTCTTTCATACGCTTTCGAGCGCTAGCAACTACGTTAGTCTTCTTTACTGGAACACGCATGGCATTCTGGGTTTACTTACTACTGTAGATAAACTGTGCCATGTATATTTTGTTTTATTGTCTACATTTGATCTGAAGTTTTGTGTTTTATAATTAATGCCAAAAAGTAACTGTAACTTAGGTTTTATAATGCCATGTTACTTTAAGAATTATATAAATAACTAGCTTTAACATAACTTCCTTCAACCTTGGAAAACAATTTCGGATATGTTTTCCAAGCTTGTTGGAAATGCCCGAGAAGATACGATTGCTACAAAACAGTACCAATGATCTACTGATCTTGAAATTTTTTACATCGAATTGAAATTACAGTAAATACAGAATAATTAAAAGCAGAGTTGATGTGCTTCGCCATCACCGATGTGAAGCTAACTCTAGATTCACAACTCTATAAAATTAGACTTCCACCCCACTCGAACAAAATTCCAGTGTACAACTGTGCTTTCCTATTAATTATAAATCGATTCAGAAAATTAAACCAATGCTTTAGAAATCTCATTTTGTGTTTTACGATCATAAAATTCCTCAAAACACCCATCATTTTAAAATATAAGATATAAGCTTATCTATAGCTATACACGTCTATATCAACATTTATACACATATATACATTAATGCAAAAGGATTAGGAGAAACATATATCCCCAAAGTAAATGTACATTTAGAATAAGTAAGAGAGTGAAAGTTTGTGTTCTGTCTTTTTTCGTGTTTGTATATATAAAATTAATGTAACTGTAATACAAATGAAGCATAGAAAAAAGTGAGAAATATGAATTGTTCTGAATGAATTTAAACAATCAAAGATAATTTTATAAAGAAAATGCAAAATCATGATCCACCATTTATTTTTTAAAGATTCGTCACGGTTGTTAAAAGTATATCAATCATAATTTATTTGTTGCAAAGGTATTTGATTGTCGAGATGAGGAAAGAAGCAAGGCGTCCTGATGTCAATGCAGTAGTTGTCAACCTTCTCAAGACGCTGAGGGAACATAGAGTTTATATATGTGTAGCACAGCGGCGGGACAATCCCAGCTACATCAAAGTACTATGTGATCTCAAAAGCAAAGTCACAACAAGGATGATACATCGTTTAGAGAGGGATCATTACATCAAACGCACACTCATTCTCGCTTCAGAAGGTGACGTAATTAGCTTGAATTTGCGCGGGAACATAAAAACTGTACCCAACAGAAAACGATTTTTTCGTCTGTATGCCATAAATGGCTTTGTCATGGATTTTGAAATTCAAGTTGTTGATCAGTATAGCCAACGATCTTTACAGAAGTACTGTGGGTTTCTTCAAATATCTATTTGTACGAGTAAAAGTTTCGAAGGTGAGCCAATCTCTGGTTATGAAGAACAGGTGAAATGGAAACTATTAACCGAGATCCCCGTTACACTTCCAAAAGACAGCTCATTGTACGACTATGATAAAGTATTCAGAACAAGATTATGTCTGAAGTACAAAGGTATTTATATTTTGGATAGACTGATTGATGAAACATACTTTTTATTTACATGTTACCCCTAATAGTTTTTGAACAGTTTGTATAATGTTAAAAAATAATCATGCTTGCTGGATTTTTCTCTGTAGGTCCGATTACGATAGAATTTCTCCGATCATTTGCGAGGCTGATTGGCAAAGAGTGGTACACTCTTGCTCGAGGTCTTCGACTAGAGCATGTAAGAATTCAATCTATTGTACAACAAAACAAGAGGAGTTCACTTGAAAGTCTCGTGTATGACTTGCTTCTGACGTGGCTGAAAAGATCATACCATTCAACCGATAAGGTGACTAACTTTTATCTTCGTCAAAACCAAAAATGCAAATTATTTTTCCGTATTTAAATATGTGCTCATCTTGTTGATAAGTGCTGTGGATTACAGAATTTTAAGGGGAAAATGCTGTTTTAAATGAAAATTTTAAAAGAGAAATGTTCGCGTTTCTCCATACAGTTACAAAAGTTATAAACTTCCTGCAAATTATACAGTTTAAATCAAACGCATTTAAAAGTATTAGATATAAATTCCTATTTATTTATTTATTCATTGATCCGATCGGTCATTAAACGACCAACTTTGAAATATTCATTACCACGTGATGTGATGTGATGTGATGTGACAAGCTAATTTTAGAACGTACACAAGATGTCGACATAAAAACGTGTTCGACCCGTTAGCATTGGAATACCGCGTTCGGAGAAAAAAATAAATTAAAAAAAATTCGTTTGACAGAAAATGTTGTAAAGTTAGAGTCTATATATACTCTGAGCTGTGGACACGTGTTAGAAATAAGTTAAACTTTCTGTTGAACTAATTGCTTGTCGTCTTCTTGCTAGACAGGTGAGTCACACTATAATTTAGATTATCTTCATGCCATAGGTATACTTCTTTTATATACTTTTAATGTATTGAACATATTGTTGTGTTGTGTTTTATTTTATATGTTTATGTTGTTATACAACAGGCGGTCATGTTGGCAAGCGCTTTAAGAAGAAGCGGAAGATTCGACCTCGCACAAGAAATAAACGATTTGGACCGGACGTACAAAAAAGATTATTATAAAGTCATCAACGGTAAATTTCTTGTCGATTAGTTTTTTTTAAGAGAATATATTTGACGTCGAGTGAAAAAAGTTTAACCATTTCTAGCATTATAAATGAAACATACGAATTAATGTTAGTCAAATAACAATAATGTACATGTACATTTCGTTTGTCTCCACTAGATCAACGATTGGATAAAGCTATTTACCTCACAAGCAGAAGTCACGCAGTCTTACGATCATGGAGGTATTTGGGATCCTTTCTCCAGTTTAGTCAAGAGGAGATGAATGAAATAGAAAACACCGAGTCAAACGAAATTCAGAAATGTGAGAGACTGCTCAGACTATGGAGAAGCAGGGAAAAACCTTACGGACCCCAGGCATTAACGTCTATTCTACGGAAAGCTGGTTTCTTGTACATCGCAGGTATATTTACATTTCTCTTTATTACAGCATATCAAAATGTAAGTAATTTTAATATTTGTGATTATATTTTACATACACATGTTAATAGTTAAAGATGTAAATGCGTACAAAGGTACATAGCTTTTAGTTTGATTCAAAACTCATATATTTATTTTCTCGTTCGTTTTACTCCTCTGATAATAAATATTTTCTTGACTAATTTACTGAAAAATGAAACAGATATTCATTCAACATACAAATAACGACAAAATAGAAATGACAATTTAATAGCAGTTCAATATTTATTATATTAATATCAAAAAACATATTTGGATCACGATGGGTAGGGAAAGCCAAAGACACAACCTGTGGTGCTTTGTAACGAACTTCACATTAATAGAATGCTCCCCGGTAAATCTATTTACACTGAGTGCGAATGCGCTCGTCTTGCATGAAATAACCAGTCTTAATTGAGATAAATGTGAAAACAAAAGATTTGTGACATAGAAATTCCAGTTGTTGTACAGTCCTTCAAACGTTCTACTTTCCCACTTGAACGGTGAGTGAATGGTAAGCGCACTCTGAGCGAACGGTGAACGGAATTTGATGAGCGCTTATGAACGGTAAACGATGAGCGAACACAGAGCGCAAACGCGAGCGTAAAATAAATGGTGTACACACGGGGAACGATAGGTGAACGCTTTATGAGTGCAAGATGAACGATTCATGAGGAGTGCTTTACAAGGAGTTAACTGTATTTCGTCGGTAATCAGAAAAAAAATACAAATAAACTACATGTACATGCTTCTATTGTGAAAGTTAACAAAAAAATCATATCATATTATGTATCCTGCAAATAAGCTCTATCCTATCCTATCCTGTCCCTTTTAAAGTAAAATAAAAAGAATTAAGACAATGATTTTATCAACGAGTAATCAAATATTGTATTCATTAAAAAACCCATCGCATTTATTGATAAATCATTTCGATTTATTGTTAAACTACTAGTATAACTCTCACACATTTATAGTTAGCTTACATTTCTTAATTTGATCTGTTCAGTTTATTGTCGACGCGAAGCGGAGGTTAACAGTGGTTTTCGAGGGGTGTCAATTTCAACCGTTACCCTCTCTAACAAGCACTATTTATTTCATATTGAATGTATCAATTTTAAAGAAAACTTTACTGCTTTTATTTTTATTATTTATTTGCATTATAATTATTTCAAACGCATAACTGATTTCTTTAGGAATGACGTGAAAAAATTATACAATGATATTCCTGTAATCATAAAAAATAAGACCTGCTCATGAATGTGTACTTTAAATCTTACGAATTAAATTCTGATTACATGTAATATCATTCCATCTTAACGCACGCGTTCTTTTCCCATTTTGACTCGTAAAGACCAAACCTTTTACTTTGGAGTTCCGAATGAAAATAACTGAAAACCAGCTGTACGATAAATGAATGCTGAACGTACGGGGAGAGCAAGATGAACGCTTTGTTAACACACAGTGAGCGCACGGTGAGCGCGAACGGAGCGGGGTGGTGAGCGCACCGCGACGGCATTGTGAGCGCACGGTGAACGCACGGAAAATGGGAAAGTAGAAAGTTTCAGGGACTGTAATGATTGTCATTATGTAAAATAGGTATTGATCACATCGTCAGAGAATAAACATAGACGACATAATTTACAACGGTTACTTTGTTTATTTCAGACCACATTGCCGTCGTTACCAGATGGAGACCGAAAACCAGTATATAAATGTTAGAAAGTCAATTTGATGTGAAATTTTTTTTATTGATAATTCTCTGCATTTATACGAACTAGTTAAACAAATGCAAAACTTTTTTTTTGGAAAATATTCACTTATTTTCTATATTCTGAAAATGATTTAAGAAAATTAATAGCGTACAACATCTTTATTTATCAATACAAATGTTCACTTGCAAGAACCATGAAAATTAAATTTTAGTATCAAATATGAATCCTTATATTTTTCTTGACATTTGCCATCAGTCTTTAATAGGTAATGGGCCATCTTTTGTACTTGTACATGCTTTTAAAAATGATGGAAAATCACGTCATCCTGTTTATTTACATCATTACTAAGCTCTAGTTCATAATAGACCAATGATTATTTATTTACATTACCTTGAAAACCACTACGACAAGGAACGTTTAACTTTTAGTCTGTTAGACTAACAGGATTCGAAAGTGAATAAAATCACAAAATACAGAGCGAAATCTATTGCATTTTTCACGTATGTGTACATGATAAATAAAAAATCTTCTGTAGAAATTCATACGGTATGAAAAATCCTTCACCTACCTATTTGTTGTTTATCAGCACTTTTTTTTAAAGATTAATGTAATGGAAACATACTTTGTATTGTACTCTTACAAATATACATGTACGTGTAATTAATCCTCGATTAGGTTAAGAACCACTGTTATTAAGCATTAAACTAACATAAATAATCTAAATTAAGGAGTTCAAAGCGGAAAGTGAATCTGCATCTGAATATTGTTAACTTTAAGTGTAACCGTTTATAAGGGAATGAAAAATAAAACGCTGCTTGTACTTCATAGAAATTCTTCATGAAGAATTAAGAAAACAATTAAATTTATCTTTCTACAAAATTAAACAGAAAAGATAAAAGTTAACTTTTAAATATAAACAAAAGTTGGTTTTAACTATTATCATGTGTTTCCGCAAATTCTTAATGAGGAATTAAACGTAAGGAAGACTTAGTATCAACAACTGTGACGTGAAGCATCCTTTCCTTATAGACATAAGATAGAA
Organism: Magallana angulata; assembly: GCF_025612915.1. NCBI lineage: Eukaryota > Metazoa > Mollusca > Bivalvia > Ostreida > Ostreidae > Magallana > Magallana angulata. The sequence goes on from NC_069117.1 coordinate 16,556,702, forward strand.
ACAGTTGCTATTGAGTATAAAAGGGAAATGAATGATAATTTGTCATTCAGTATACATGTATTCTCTCGCCAAGATGAATCAGAGCAATAAACATTATTGTCAATATTTATTAACGGTGAATATAGCAATACAAAATGCCCTTGTGTGGAGAGAGAGAGAGAGAGAGAGAGAGAGAGAGAGAGAGAGATCAATCTTCATATATTCAACGAGGAAATAGTACATCATCTGAGACATATGAATGACCGTAACCCCATATCCCATATACAGAGTACATGTACAAGAACACACAGCGTTCAGTACATGATGTTCATTGTTCGCACAATCTATGTATTCTAGTGCAACTTTGGAGAATGAGATTTCATTGACGGTCTTTGCAATATTCTTATTCAAACAAGGCTTAAGTGTTGATCAATTTTGCTGAGAATACAATGAAAATGGAAGAGTTATCGATACTCGTGATCAGGGGTCCATAGGGTTTTGTTTGAATAACTTTTTTACTTTAGTGATTCTTTTGCTTATGGGAAAGTATGCAACTTTTTACTTGATATTTTAAATTTATAGAGCACTTTGGCACATATACTCATTCTGAATGGCAAACGTCCTTGGTTCGTGGGATTGTTAGCTTGTATAGACTGGTTTAAGCTTTGAACACTTCCGGATAATTGTGCCAGTGCAAATGAGACATTTTTTCACCTGCTTAAGAAGCAGTTTCGCAAAAATCCATATGATTGTACCAAATGAAAAAAATAACAATTATAATTCAAACTAGACTCTTGTTGCAAAAGCAACAAAAAGGTCTTCCGTTCTGATATACATGTATCAATTTATCTATAAGACATAGATTCACTCATATAGAAAAAAATAATGGATATGATTAATACTGTGAATGAAATATCCAGACGTTACTAACATGTTAAACAACAATGAGAATGAAAAAAAAATTTGAAGTACTTTTTTCGACAACAGGAAGTAACGCCGAACCAAACAAAACATGTTAAAGATTTCATAAGTAAATCTTTCCTAAAAGTTGGTTGTTCACGTCTCTGCCAAATCTGAGATCTCGTTGAAACAAAGATTTTTGTCTCGGGGCCGGAGACAGAAGAACGGAAGCGATTAATGAAAATAAAAGCTGTTTTGTTTTGCACATTTGCCTAGTGTACATCACTGAATATCAGGCTAGATAAAACACCCAAGAAAGTCAGTTAAATTTGTTCAAAACATGATTTGTTTGAACCCTTCCGGTGAGAACCGGTTTACAAAATAAAACCCGTTAAACACATCTTCATGCAATTAAATGTATATCTTTCATAAATGTTTCGTGTCTTAATCACTTATAGTGACTAAAATAATGCTAGTATTAAATTTATTTAGTAAAAAGGAAAGCTTCTTAAAATATTTGAGATATCTCATCGGAAATAGAAATGTTTGCATCTTTTACATTGTATAAATGACATATATAAGATTTTATATTGATATATTCAATTAATTCAAAATATCAAAAAGAGGTAAAAAAATAATTTTTGAAGAGCTACCGGTGACGACCAGAAGTTACACCGAACAAAACAAAATAGTGTTAACACATCTACATACAATGGTCTATCATCCCACAAAGTTTGGTTGTTAAAGTCATTTTTTAGATGTCGAGGAGTCAAGATTTTTGTTTCGGGACAAGAAACGGACAAACGGAAGTGCTAAGTGAAAATGAAAGTTAGTATTTCTTGAACATTACACAACTGTATTTTACTGCTTATTAATTGAACAAAATTATCAAAGAAAAACAGTTAAACCTTTAAACAACATGATTTGTTTGAACTCTTCTGGGTGGACTGGAAGTGACGGTTGACACAATGAAAGTAGTTGAATACATTTTCTATCAAATGTCTATTATCCATATAAGTTTCGTGTCTTGGTCACTTACAGTTTCTGAGATCTTGAGGCTACAACATTTGTTTTAAAAAAGGCTACTTGAGATATTTGAGATATATCACCGGAAGTGGAATTTTATTGTTTATATATAACATCGGATAGATGACATATGCAAGAATTTAAACTTAGATTTCCATTCTATGTAAAAAAAAAAACCAAAAAACAAATGAAGTAAAAATAAATTTGAAGTGCTTTTGGTGATGACCGTAAGTTACGCCGAACAAAACAAAATAGTGTTAACACAATTACATACATAGGTCTATCATCTTACGAAGTGTGGTTGTTCAAGTCATTACCGTTTTTGAGATCTCAAGGAGTCAAGGTTTATTGTCTCGGGACAAGAAACGGACAATGGAAATGCTAACTAAATACAAAAGTAAGTTTTTCATAAACATTAAACAACAGTTCTACATTGCCAATTGTGTCTAAAACTTTTAAACAAAAACAGCTAAACTTATAAAGAACTTGAACTCTTCCGGTGTGGACCGGAAATGACGGTTGACAAAATAAAAGTGGTTAAACAAATCTTCTATCAAATGTCTATCATCGATGTAAGTTTCGTTTCTGGGATCTCCAGGCGAAAACATTTGTTTAAAAGAAGACTACTTGAGATATTGGAGATATATCACCAGAAGTAGATTTTCTTGTTTATTGAGAGAGAGAGTGAGAGAGAGAAAGAGAGAGAGAGCAAACAAAGTGGTTACTTAATTCACGTACGTGTGCATAATCTAGTTAACCATGCAAACAACGATGGCTTTGTATGTTTCTCCCTTACGGTGATGCATGACATAGCTTTCTAATGAAAGGGGTTTCCTTAGATAGAGATAACGTTCTGTATTCGTTGGAATTTCGTTTCCAGGGAGAAACACAGTAAAAGGCAGGATGTTTTTGATATCATCTTTCCATTTCATATCAGTATTGTCAAAGGATCCTTGTATCATTAGGTCTCTATTGGATAATCGTGAAAGATTTTTGAAGTTTGCTGTAAAAGTAGTAAAATAAATATGCATAAAACATTATTAGAAGTTAAGGTTAATATAGAATTGTAACCAAAATATATGAAGAGGGCTAATTTTATTAAACATGACTTCTTAGAGATACGACGCCCTAGATTTGAAAAAAAAAATAATTGTTATCATTTTCTACTCAACTGGAACAAGACGAATTCATGCTACGTACATGTATATATCATTTAATTCAATTTACTTTTTTCATCCTTTGCCGCATATCTAAATATCCAGACATGAAGTTTTTTTTAAAGAATAGGTTAAAAAAGCAATTAAGAAAAATTTCGGACACATTATAACGAAAATGAAAAAAAAAATATAGTTCAACATTTTAGTATTGTGTAATTTATGTTTAAGCTGTAAAGTATTAGTTCCCGCGCTCGCGCAGGATAACATCTAGCTTTTCTGGAAGTGAAAGCTAAAATGCACATTGTTCTTAGGTCTATTCGGAGCACATTGATATATTATTGGTAGTGCGGGTACATAATTTGAATTCACATACCAGCTAACAAACTAGCAAATCTCATCTCTGCCTCTCCTCGTATAAGGGGTAATTGTCCTCCTTTTTCATGACACTTGTGAAATCCATCGGCAGCCAGAAACTGTCCTTCGTATCCCAAGCAATAGTTATATAGCCTGCTGAAAGCATACATATTTGGGCAGAATCCTACAAAGGAAAAATATCTATCATCAATACATTTAAAATTTATTGAGGTGGATGGGACACTTCCATGTTGTGACATATATATTGTTTATCGAAATATACAATAAAACCAGGTGTATTATTATAAGTAGTTTCTTTCCTAACTTTATCACCTATCAGCGTGCCGCAGTGGTTTAGAGGGTTTACTACGAATCTGTAGGTCATGAGTTCGAATCCCGCTGGGGATTTTTACAATTTTTACCTCTACAAATATTTTTAAAAGTTTTTTTTGGGTAAAATATTGTAAAATTTAAAATTTCTAAGTTGGTGAAAGTATTTCAATTATAATGTACTTTTATTCTCATTAATATTGACATATGTTCCATACAACCTTAATTTTATAACAACCAGCTGATTATATTTTAAGAGACAGTAGGGCGAATCATATCAAAAACCGAGTTGAATTTTTTTTCCGATCGGGTTCGGTATTTTTGTACTTCTAATGAATGTATAAAATTTCAGAAATCTAATTATTTCATTAAAATGAATAATTACGTATAACCTAACACATATTTACATCGCAACGTGTTACGGGGTTCAACCTTCTGTACTTGTACGCATGCGTATTTACTGTAAACAAAGCACATGCAGGGCTCGCGAAGATTCTCCTGGACATGTTTGTTGATAAAAATATGTCTTTTCTACTTCTCCCAGGTAATAATTGTTCAAAGTTTTTAAAATAACCACAATTATTATTTTGAGCTTGTATTTTTCGTGTTAATCATAGAAGTTGATACAACCTAGTAAATTCATTTTTGTAAATGAGGTCCCTGAGGGGTTATTTGACATATTTATGTCTGTTCAATTTTAAATGAACCGAAATTGGTAAACCATTTATAAATTATCGATTAAGTGAGGATGTGTACCGTTTAGAGAGTGCCCATTAACCTCGTATACCATGATGACCGTAGTAGGACGAAGATCTTGATGTTTTCAGCACGTGTAAATTACTGACAATCAAAGTCCACGTGGTAAAAATAAACGAGATAAGATTATTCCGGCTTGTACGACCCTTAAATTTTCAGAAGCTCATATTTACTTTAATTAAGTTCGGAAAGGGATTTTTTTATGTATTTCAACTTCATGTATTACAACGAACGTTATGTCTTATTCCTAACGATACAATAGGTAAATCTTGTTAATGAATTATTCACACATATGTTTTCAGCTGTACTGTCTCTTTAAGAAAAATATCTAGCTATCAAATATTAACAGTATGTTACTTTCATGGTGACTCCATTGTATTGAAATATGAAATAATAAAACAATAAACTGGTACATTTCGAGATTTTTTCGAATAGTATTTTGAGAAAAAAATGGACATAGTGAAAAGGCGTTGCATATTTGAAAACAGTCGGGGACTTATTTATTCTTAAACTTTACATTGCTGTACAAACCATTTATCGTATGAAAGTAATATAGCCACCCTTCTTCATATGTTCCAGCATCACGTGTCAACATTAATGTTTCATAGCCTCGACATTTTTGCGTTCCATGGTGAAAATTAAAAGAAATACACAAATGATTTTCAATACAACTTGATGCACAATGAATCCTAGATGCTCTATTGATCTCGAATATCAGTCCATGATTCAACACAAGATTTTGAAAAGTCTTGTTACATTTGAAGTTTGCTGTGATTTCTTGTGACTTTGATAGCGATAAAACAACGACTGATACCAATGCAACAGCTGTAACTGTAGTTATCATCGTCTGATTTAAATTAATTATATTTGGAGAGTCCCTGCTGGTAGCGTCTGACTATAAAACTGTTTTGTCCCAAACTTTTGTATCTTGATTATGTCAGGTTTCATGTTTTCGATCAATTGAATCTGGGATCAATAAACCTCATTTAAAGCAAACGTCACTTTAAGTTTTGAGTAAAAATTGACAAAATCAAATCAAAGCCTTATCAGAAGTTAAAAGGCCTATTCATACCAAGCTAAACAAAGTTTCATTGGAATTCCCATGGGTACCAATTGTGCACCATTGTTAGCAGACCTATTTCTATATTCATGTGAAATCGAATTTATATAAAAACTTATATACGTGAAAAACATTAATCAGTCGCTGTGGCCTTTAACTCAACATTCAGGTATATTAACAACGTAATTCAGGTTAAGCATGATTTTCTTAAAATCAAAATATCAAATTATTTAATTCCACATGGGCATCTTAGCACATATATCATACTCTCGTTTCCTTAAACTTAACAAGGCATGGTCCCGATTTTGGTCACATTCTGTTTTTATTATACACTATGCTCTAGGAATGCATTTCTAATGATATATGAAATTTGAGTCAGTCGTCGAGCTATAAGCAAGATACAGATCTCAATTCTTTGACATGTAAACAAGGCGCATGCCCTGTTTTTGTTTACATAGGATCAATATACCATTAACGAAAATCTTTTTCAAGCTGATTTACTCTCTTCTTCTTCATTTTAAGCACGAAGAAACAGTTCTTAACGTTTAACACATTCATTATAGGTCTAAAACTGACATTTTCATTTCAACATTTAAAATTGAAACAAAAGCTTTGTTTAGCAAAGAATTGTAAGCTCTGTAACCTGCTAATAACTCCACGAAAGACCCTCAAATTTTGGTTGCCTATTCAAAATGCTTTGCTGAAGCATTGTAAACATTAAATTCGGAATAATTATTTTCTGACCAAAATCGTGACCATGCCCCTTTAATGTAAGAATGAAGGTCGAGGTGAATGTTATAACAAAGGGTACACAAGAACATTTTTGAATCTCATTGCTTACAGAAAAAAAATTAAGAGTTAATGTTGATGTCTAGAGATTACGCCTAAAAGATATATTTGAGTCAATGCGTATCAGTGATACCCCCGCTCTTATATGAATATACAAAATAATCAAATGTTTTCCACGTATATTTACATGTTAAATGAACATCTTCTGCAGAAATTCATTCGATATCAGAAACCCTATAATTGCCAATTTGTTAATTACCCGCATTTATCGAAAAGACTATTATCATGGGGACTGCATTCTTACACATGAATGCGTTCATGTAGGTGTAAATAAACGTCAATAGGTTTAGAATCCCTATTGTGTAGCAATAAATTTACATGAAATCGTTTTGAATTTGGAGTTCATAACGTACCTGAATCTGCACCAGAATACTGTAGACTAAAACTAGAGGTACTGAGACCAAGCTCACAATTGATACCCCCCCCCCCCCCCGCTAAGAAAAAAAGTCATAACTCATGTATTTTTTCTATTGTAGAAAATATTGGATGAATCTATTTCACCGTTCATTTTCTATAAATAACAACTGCTCTATTTTTAAGGCGTCGAGTTAATGCTCGGCAGCCTTCTAGCGATCGTCTGGATTGGGAATCGTCCAAAAATTCATGCACTGCACCGCCTTTTTAATGCGCATAAAAAATAAGTTCCTTGAAGTATTAAACGTATTACAAGATTTGTATTCCTTTTATTCAACTAAATTGTGTACAAAAAAACCAACATTGCCTCCCTGGTTATTGACAACTCATTGCATTAGTATAAATTTGCTTAATCAAGAAATGGCGGATGAATACAATAAGGTGCAATGTAAACATTCACTAAAATATTATTTAAGTTTATCGCTTACATTATGATTGGAGACTGTGCCCGATAGAAATAAAATTTGATATGTAAATGTATTTGTTATCGGGCATGGTCTCTAAAATAATTGTAAGCGATAAACTTATCAAGAGATTTTGTTTCAATTAATAAACACGATAATGCAGTTGGTTTGGTCGAGCATTTTAGATAGCACGTGTTGATGATTTGTTTGTAAACAACCATAGCATAGGTAATCTTGTTTCAAACGGGAATTGAAATAAATAAAAGTATGTTTTATTTTTATAATAAGGGGCCCACTGTTAATGTATTCAAATTTTGAGCCTGTGAAATGAGCAAAGACTTTTTAAAGCAGAAAGAAAATAATAATTTTTTTTTAACTTTGAAATTTCTTCGATTTTTGTAACCATGATGAGTTATTGTATTATAAACTCATCACTACCTATTTTATAACGAAATATACTGATTATTATTTTTGAAACAGCACAAAACGTAATTTATTTCCTTTTTTATTCTAATATTATTTGATTAACGACTATATATATTAGTACAGAAATCCAAATTATTGATATCATTCTATATAAAAGAAAATGTCAGCTCGACGCCTTTGTGGCCGTTCCGGCCTTTGATTTTTAAAACTGTTCAGTACAGTGAGTACACAATCAGTACATATGAGTACACAAACCAATTTCTATTCTGTAAATTCCATTTTAGTTCAAGTTAACTGTTGATGCATGAGGATATTTGAATCCATATGTTAACAAACATGACTTGAATCAAACAAAATTCCACATGTCAAGCAGCCATTTAATATAAACATTTTGAATTATTGGTATACTAAGCCCGATTTTTTTTTTAACAATGACCTTGAACTTCCTCAATTGACCTTGGCTCAAGGTAATGACACACCCTCAGGTAATAAGCAATCTTGATGTGAATTAAGAACTTCCAATATTTGTCCATTAGAAAGATATGGACTGGAATTGAATTTTGCACTTTTCTGCCAGTGACCTTGGCCTTGCCCAAATGACCTTGGGTCAAGGTCATGACACACCCTTAGATCATAAGCAGCCTTTGTGTGAACTGAGAACTTCCAATGTTTGTCCATAAGAAAGATATGGACGGGACACAAATTTTGCACTTTAAATGTCAGTGACCTTGATCTCGCCCGAATGACCTTGGTTCAAGGTCATAACACACCATTAGGTCATAAGCAAACTTTGTGTGAAGTAAGAACTATAAATGTTTCTCCATTAAAAAGATATGGACCGGACACGAATTTTGCACTTTTCTGTCAGTGACCTTGATTTTGACCAAATGACCTTGGGTCAAGGCCATGATACACCCGTAGGTCATAAGCAATCTTTGTGTGAAGTAAGACCTTCCAATGATTCTCTATAAGAAAGATATGGACCGGACACGAATTTTGCACTTTTTCTGTCCTTGACATTGCCTAAATGACCTTGGTTCAAAGTCACGACACACCCTTGGGTAATAATCAATTTTTGTGTGAAGTAAAAACTTCCAATGTTTCTCCATAAGAAAGATATGGACCGGACACAAATTGAACAGACAGACGGACGGACGGACAAGGTGATTCCTATATACCCCCCGAAACTTCGTTTGCGGGGGGTATAATTAGTACCGTGGTACGTATATTCCTATAGATAATCACAACCTTATATGCAAAAGTACGGAAGTCCGTTGGTGCCACGTAGGAAAAATATTTTTTCTGGCGGCCGCCAGATAGTTATGAGTGTTAATGTATTTATATTTGGTTGAGAAGACGGATGTTGACACAGCAGCAGCTCTGTATTTTCATACGGTGTTTACCTACAAAGGAATGTTTATACACCACGAAATAAACATGTCGAAAGCTAGATTACATGCATGATTATTTTCATTATAAGAATATAATGAAAATGCAAGCTGTCCTTGTTATACCCCTTATTTTGTTATATATAACTTGTAGTCATATTTTAAAAACTCTTAGGAAAGAATTAAATTAAGTAATACCAGTCTTTCTGTTGTTTGTTTTTTTTTTATCCAATGTGTTCTCACGCATGAACATGGTATGCTGACCATCAGTCATGTCATTCATATAAAGTCTCTTAACTGACCATACGTTTTTTACCCACAGAGACTGTGGCCGATCACGATCTTTTTATTGTACTGTCTTCCATGCGATTTGGAATAAGAGTTTATCAACACAGTCAGTTAAATAATTTCATTTTTATGGGCACGAATGCTAGTACACATTTATCCTAGTTTTTCCTTATAACGTCATAGCAGGATCCGATCTCGTGATAAAATTGCCTGTACTAGCTGTCGTGGTCAATAAAACTGACTTTAATCTGTGTTGGTTAATTCTGATACCAAAATTAAAACATATAGTACGTTCCTTTACTTATACATGTTTACATAACAGTCCTCTCAAGTTAAGGTTTTTTAATGTTAAGATTTTCTGAACGAGTGTTTAGTTCCGTTTAAAAAGTTTTTACAATATACATGTATAAAACAAGGCACAAAGTAATATATAAATCATTCTAGATTTTAACAAAGTCTACTATACATTCAACTCCACCAGTTTTTCAAAACTTAAGCTCTGCAAATGATATTTAATGTCAAGTTTCAGAAATTTTAAATAAAACTAATTAATTAGAGTTTATCCACATGCAACTCCCTAAAAAGCTACAATTAAAACATACGCACGCATCAGGAAGACAGGTTTATTTTGCAGCCGCGATATAATTATGTGGCGACTGCCAGATAATAAGTGGCGGCCGCCAGATAAAATATTAGTTTAAGTGGCACCAACGGGCTTCCAAAAGAATGCATTCTTAATAAAAATATCATATGAAGTGTATGGTAATTTTCCTTTTGCAATAGCCCTTAAACAACTCACAATTACATTTGTTTATTTACAATTATATTACATATTGATAACTTTATACATTTTACACGGGATAATCGACCTCCGATCCTCTGCAATGTTCAATAACTCTAAATTATCCGGAATTTTTTTTATTGGTACCATAAACTTGTCTTTTATATAGAAAAATTAATTTAGTCTTGTAGCGTTAATAGTACACACAGCCATTTTACGAACTTTTTGGCTTCACGGCTGCACGAAGACCTACATGTACTACATAGACCTAAGGGGGTTCGAGGCACCGGTACTACCGTTTTTTCTAAGTTGTATATTTATTGCATTATATCCATCGTTGCTAAAAATTCAATAACTCCGTGAAATGCATGGATACCATGAAAAATTCCTTTTCAATATCATTTATAAAGTTTGAAGGATAAATAAAATTTTAATTATAAAACAAAAATACATTGTGGCTGAGGTTTGGAGACGTTAAATAATAATATTGAGTGTGTAGTTTGCACTTCATAGAGATTCTTAATAAAAGATTAAATTTTTTTAACCTAATACAAAATCAAACAAAAACAAGATACCAAATGTTCGGGTATTTAAGAACAAAGTTCAACAAACATCATTTTTTTCCTATTGATGGGAAGTATACTAGTGTAATTGAGCAAAGCCTTTGTTTGTATTGGAAGAAAGGCTTAGAACGAATGACTGAAATGTTTAACATTCCTTCCTTATAGAACATGAAACAACTGCTAAAAAAATAAATAAACAGTAAAATGTATCGACAAGGTGACTTAGAGCAATCGTATTATTGTCAATATTAACATTATCCACTTAGAGAGAGAGAGATTGAGAAAGAAAGAGAGAGAGAATGAATGAGGGAGATCAATCTTCCAATATTCAATAAGGAAATAGTTTATTATCTTACACATATCAATGACTCGTAAACCCCCAAACAAAGTTCAAGACCAAGGAACCCTTCCTCAGTACATTGTCTGACAGTCATTATGCGGACACACTTTGTCCTCTTGTCTTTCTGCACCATTTGTGTAACAGTAACGTGCTTAGAAATTACCCTTCGTGCTAAGAAGGATGACAACAAGAATGAGTTGCAGCGTTTGAGACCGAGTAATACGTTAACGTATCCTGGAGTCGACACGAATGAGGATGATGGAGACTTTATTGATGGTCAGAAATATTTATTCTTCGCAGTATTCTTCTTCAAACAATGGTTAAATATTTAACTTTGCTGAAATTTATTGATAAAACGATCAATACCAATAAGTTTTTTGAAACAAATCTTTTAATCTGAAAGTGGTGCTATACACATTTCGATTTAGAAAATGTAGACGAATGTTTAAGCTGACATTTCGATCCACAGAGCACTTAAGCACTTATACTCATTCAGAGGGGTAAAAGTCATTAAAATCCTAGTATTGCCAGCTTAAATAAGCACTTGTTTTCAAATCTCATTTTTAACAACATAAAATTAATAAATAGAATATTCGACCCATGTATTATATTTTCATTATTGATAGAAATAGTCGCGAAGCGTGTAACATACAATGTATAACCCGTTGTTTTATTCAGTTGTAAATTTGCAACTGGTTCAACTCAACTTATTCGCTAGATAGCGCCACCACATAACCGAGTTTTCGTAATGAGAGCCACCAAAAGGGAGCGGAGTGGACCAAAAACCCTTGTCTAGCGAATTCGAAGATGCAAATTTTTGCGCCTTTGACGAAACTGCTCCTGAGCGCTAAAATTCATGATTCGCCACGATTTTTATATGAACTAGTATTAAGCTTTTAAAATAACAAAACAACAATTTTATTGCCTTTTAAATACTAGATACGTGCACTTACGTAATTTCAAACAGTCGATTCTGTTTACACCAAGGTAAAATGTGTAGGAAATCAAGTAAGTTCTGCCGAAACATGGATTTATGAATTAAATTTTTATTGCTTATTAGTATTTAACATTAGCACCTTTAAAATTGGGCTTCTTCCCTGTCACTTTCATTCATTTCATTGACTTCTGACCAGACCGGCCATTGTGATAGAAAATGTTAAACTCAATTTCATTGGTTAATATTCCTGATGGTCCAATCAGAATCAGTTTTTCTAGAAGACGTCAAAATGGCTGGCCCTGTCAGAAGTCAATGTGGCTGCCGAATAAAAGTTCAGTTTGGAGAGTATTTAAGGAATTTAATCGGAATTTAAGGATGTAAGTAGCGTGCGTTTGATGTGAGATTTTAAAAAATTAGTGCGAATGTTTCTCGACTTGTTGCAATACTGCTGTTGTCATAGGCAAAATCCCATCGTGAGCCTTGGACCGGTAAATGTCCGAGTAAAAATAAACTGGCGACTTCGAGAGAATAATGACGTATATCTCCGCTATTTTAAGACCCATCAACTTGAAACTCGGTACGAGTATATCTTAGACATTACTTTTCTGAAAAATACATGCATATTGCAAGTGTTATAAAAAATAATTGATTTATAAGGCTTTTGAAGCGAGCTGGTAGTTTTTTATCTGGGTCAGAGTTCGACCCCTTTCTTTATTTATGGTTACTACATTAAAATTAATGTTAAAACGAGCTTGGCCCCTGTGGTCTTACTTGAATGAAGAATTACTCTGAAAAAGTTTGAACTTTGCTCATGGTGTTCAAAACTCATGGTATCATTCACTTTCCCTCGATTTATTTTTGGAACTCTTCTAGTGTTATCTCGGTCGCTACGGTAAATTCAAAGTCCGAAAACCCAAACTTGTTTACTAACAAAAATGACACACCATCACCAAATATTGAAGTGGTTTTTTTAATCTGTCAACAACTGAAGATGACAACAGGTGATCAGAAAGCTTACTTTAACTTTCGGCTGAGGTGAGATAAAAATGAATCAACAATCCTACAGTATATTAAGCTTAAGTTTGTAGTTTCAGTTGACAGTAATTTTCACACATCATATTTTTTAAAATTTAAAATTAATATAACAGACAACTACTGGTCACCAGTATTTATTTGACGAAAATGTGCAAAAATGTACCTTTTATGAAAGGTTGGCAAATAGTTTTCAAATTTAATTACTTCTGTATTATACGTGCGGTAAACAGGATTAGAATTGGCTTTTTAAAAAACTATAGACAAAGGCTTTTTCATTTTTACAATGGAGAAAACTATCTAACAATTATTTAATTGGAATCGTGACGGATATTTTTTGTTGTTGCAGAAATGGACTTGGCAAACCCTCCAAAGTTACAATTTTACGGTCAGTAATGCATCAATCTTCGTCGTTACTGACGATAGAAAATATCAAAATTGTTGTTAATGTGATAGACTTATACATTTCAAATCATTATGGGCTGTACTTTGCATATCGGTAGTCTTATTGTCAATTCCCAGTTCACCACTCAAATGACAACTATACATCTAGCGCATTAACGTCGTTTATTATAATATATCTGTCTCAAAACTATTTGTAGGTTCTAGTGGAAGATATTTTATAAAAAAAAAAGCATTGTGTTATATCTTCCATATTATATACATGTACATGTCAATTTTACATATTAAAAGGAATTCGTTTAATGTTATTTTACATGAAAGTTAACCAACATAAGGATACAACAAACCCTAAAAAAACAACTCATATTGCTTTAAGATCGAATAATACATCATCACAAAATGGCTGACCGCTGATCGAAACGACATTTCGTTTTATTAAAACGATTTTATGCACTGAAATATGTAACTTACTCCATAGTCGAGTGGATAAGGTGTCGGACATGTGATCCGTAGATCCCGAGTTCGAATCCCGCAGGGCTTTTGTTGTTACCTACTAGAATAAATATTTTAGATATTCATTTTTTATCCTCAAACTGCAAATTTTTCGCTTATTTGACATTTGTACAGTTTATTTATCATTAAATCTTTCATTATCAAACAAATTACTGTTAATTTGAGTGACTTTTTCCAGATGTGTTATTCCACCTTAGAGTTAAGCTGAAAAAATGTTTGTTTTTCTATCACAGCTGTTATTCAAGATCCTCTTTGTGTATACTGTGACGAGTTACCCAGCTACACCGCCTGGTATAGATGCAGAGCGATCTATTGTGCCAGATAGCTTCCGTGGTGTAGACTACAACATAATTCGCATCACGTGTTTTGGATGTCTTCGTTGAAGGAAATAAAAAAACCAAACATTACAAAATTAAATCGTGAATACTGTGAATTGCAGATCAAAGCGTAATACTCTTTGATACTTATGGTGGCATATCTCTGCCCCTTGTGTGCAAGTTATTTTCTATCAAACATGTCGACATGCAAGATAAATATGTTAACATGCAAGAAAATTGCAATCAAAGGAGAACTATAAAAAATCTCAAATATCGCCAACTTGTGACTTAACTTTTTTTAAAGTTATTTTTTGGTTAAATATTTTAAAATATAAGTTGGTGAAAGTATTTAAAATATAATGTACTTTAATCCCCATTAATATCGACAGATGTCCCATACCACCTTCATTTTATAACAACCAGCTGATTATATTCGTAACGTGAAACAATTAAATTGGTCTCTTACGGAAAATTTTCAAAAAGTCCTATGGAAACAAATTTTTGTTACAGGAAAAAAACATTGGAAAGCTGAAAGACCCACATCGATGCACATACCATTTATTGTATGATTGTAATTCAATCATCCCTCTTCGTATGTTCCAGCATCACTTGTCAACATTAATGTTTCGTGGGCTCGACATTTTCGCTTTGCATGGTGATAATGAAAAGAAAAGACAGGAATGGTCTTGGATACAACTTGATGCACAAAAAATCCTAAATACTCTGTTGATCTCGAATATCAATCCATGATTCAAAACAAAATTTTGAAAATTCTTGCCATTTTTAAAGTTTGCCGCTTCCGTGGTTTTATATGAATTCAATGAAATAACAATTAATACTAATTCAACACAAATAACATTTGCAACTGTAAAAATCATCATTTCATTCGGAAGTGATTATACAGTGTACATGTATCTGGTGAGTTGAAACTCTTGTGACCCGAATAACGTTTGTCCTAAAAGTAAGTATAGTTTTGAATTGTGTTCTTAAAATGTACTATAATTGTTGAGCCAATACAATATTCACCACCACCACACCACAAAAATATCACTTTAGTTTTTGTTTATAATTCTGCCTTTTTAAAAATGGACAATATCTGATCAATGCTTTATTAAAGTAAGTTTCTTTCATACTTTAAACTTTCATTTTTTTTACGTTGTCAATATAAATATTGAATCTGCTTGATACATTTCATTTTTTGTTGCTTTATTGACACACTTTTAGGGCAATTCTTATTTCAATCTGTTAGTCATACACTGTGACTTTCATAACGAGTCAGACATTGTTCGCTGTATCATGACATAATAGATAGCAAGTGTCATCAAATAAAAATTGTAATGTAAAGGATCAATAACTTTTTGTAAGTATAATAATGCAGTAAATGATACATTAAATACAGTCAAAGATATATTAATAGTATTTATTACTAGACAATATTAAAGGGGCATGGTCGCTATTTTAGTCAAAAATTATTTTTCCGATTTTAGTGTTTACAATGCTTGAGAAAAGCATTTTTAATAGGCAACCAAAATTTGAGTGTCAATCATTGAGTTTTTTTTGCTATGTAAACAAAGTCTTTGTTTACATTTTAAATGTTTAAGTGAAAAATCAAGCTTTTGCCCTAATTGAATGTGTTCAACGTTAGGAACTGCTTATTTATGCCTAAAGTGAACACGAACATAGACAAAGCAGCTTGGATTTATTTTTACTGGTATATTGAGCCGATGTAATCAAAAACAGGGCACGAGCCTTGTTTACATGACAAAGAATTGTGAGCAGGGTATCTTACTTATAGCTCTATGACTGACTCTCAAATTTCATTTAACATCAGAAATGTGTTATCAACCGAATGAAAATAGTAAATTTATTTTCAAACCAAAGTCAAACCAAAGTTATCGTCCTTTCTTCACCTTAAGTTTATTGAAATAAAGCAGACGGCAGGTAGCATAAGTCACATATCTCTTTACAGGTAGATAAAAACCGTGCAGGCACATACGATTTTCATTGCCAACAATGCAAAATCATTCACAATCACTAAAATTATCAAAATTGTAAAATTTCCCAAACAGCTGCTTAAAGTAGAACTGCGTTTAAAACATAAGTAGGTAAGCTTTATTTTTGGCGGAGCATTTTAACATTGAAAAATGTATTTTTTTGTACTTCAAAATCACCACAAAATCTAGGAAAACAATTCAGTAACAGTACGTCGATTTACCCAACAGGACCCCAAAAGGACCCAAAAGGATTTTATATATATTTGAATAAAAATGTTCAATATACAACTTTTTCAGTGCTTATTATTCATTGATTTTTAAAATTCATTACAGTTTTTTAGTAAAGTATTTAATTATTAATTAAAAAATGAGAACTTAAATTATTAGACGTTGGTATTATAAAAGCAGGTTCTCATTCAGTTATTTTCTCATCAAACAAGTTTCGCAATGTGAAAAAGTGACTAAAGAAACTCTCAATTTTTTATTCCTGAGGATTACATTTGTTCTCTCTGCCGGTGTGGGGGTGGGCATTTTGATTACCTCATAGGGATCGAGCGACTAAGAAAGGTAGGATACTTAATTAAGGCGTAGTTTATATTCATTTATTTTAATTCTCTATTATTTTTTTTTATCAAAACACAATTTGTAGACTACCTTTTAAATGGATAACCATATCACACTTTCGAAGTTCATTGTTTGCTAAGCGAATTGGTTATTTCTTAAAAACACAATATGAAAAGTTGTAAATCAATTTGATAAGGATTTTTGTACGTCTAAAATATAAGGAAAACTGGTAGATACATGTACTTTATAGATTGTTCGTAGAACTTTGAAAGATTGAATTTGAATATATTACCATTGCTTAAATGTTAATGAAAGCTACAGATATGAAGCATAGATTATTTATAACGCATGATGAAATCATGATAATCTTTGTCTCAATTCGAACATGAATTTATAAAAGTCAGCCTATTCTAATTCATAACTGTATACTTAACAATTAAATAGTTCATCAGATATTAAACAGTTTTCAAATTATCGACACTACATACCCCATACATGTATGTATCAATAATGATATATAGTGAGATACTTTAATGGATACCTCTACACGTGCCATTAATTCTAAAAACAACACGATGATTACTTTGTTGTTTTAACTATTTAGCTATTAGTGAAATTGCTTCTCCCAATTTTCTCAGTCTTAACACCGGTGTTTAGGTGCACTTTAGTCTTTATTCTCATCTTAGTGGTCCATGAATGTCACTAAATGACACGAAGAATCATCCGTATTTCTTTTTCAAGTGTTTGTTGATTGGTTTTCTTTTCTTGTCGAAATTTTTTTCGTCAGGCCTGGTGATCTGGGAAACTGTCCCCTTGTCATAATGACGCCGATATACACGTTTTTGGTACCATTGTTAGTAAGAATGTTTACTACTTCGATAACATCCTGAAAAGTCTGTCGTGGACAGGAATTCATACTGATGTCGTTTCCACCTAGACACACAAACAGTTTCTGTGTGAAATTCTATCAATTCACAACCAACCCTCTGACCCATTCTATCCGCTCTCATTCCTCCAGCACCATAAAAACGACATTCAACATGCACGCCCAAAAAACCATCATAAAATCTACCAAATTTTTTAACGTTGCTCTCTCCGAGTAACGCTGTCTTTAACATACTTCTGATTTCTGATTAAGATTGAATAATAACGTCCTTTAAATAATGAAATCTTGTACAATTACAACATATTCATATGTCACATTTAATACATTAAGACGAGCCGATCACAGAATGACAGGAAATGTTCTTTCCATTTCAAGAACGGGGTGAAAAATGGAGATTCTGCATATTTTTCACGGAATGAAGGGAAGACCATGGATTTCTTGGACCCAAAACTAAGGAAAAGATATATTTTTAAATCAAATACATTGTTTAATTCTTTTTATTATTCAAAATTTTGATAATGCTAAACTATTTATGAAATGAAAATTAACAAATGTAATTAATTTGTAGCAAGAAAAGGAAAAAAGCTCAAAAGTGAAGAGCCTCTTCCTCAGAGGTTGCAGAAGACACTGCATATAATAAACTTCATTTACTGCCTATGTTTTGAATAGTTCAGGTATTTATTCACCATACGCCTTTTTTAGATGATGTTTAAGCCCATATATTCAGTCTCTTTTACACCGAGATGTGCTCCAGAAATGTAGCATCTGTCAACAGAAATCCAACATCTGGATTAAGAACTGGCACAGTTATGAGTAAGGTGTATAAGTAATATTTTAATTGACGTCAATTGACGTGATTAATAGGTCTGGCCTCTACAATGTGCCTTAAGTTTGAATAATAATTTTGTATATTCAACTTTTCTAGTATAATATTGGCCCAATGATGGAAACATTCAACTTTAAACAATTTATTTTCAGGCAACACAAATATAATTTCTTGTTCGTCGGACATCCAGTGAAAAAAGGAACGAGCGGACGAGCGATTAAGTAATAAAATTATTATTTCTTGCAGCCAAAATTTTTAGGCGGTGCATAAATAAATTTTTGCGGATGGTTATATAATTTTTCCTACCTACTTGTTTCTGAATTATAAATTAAAACTATTTAAAATGCGAAAAATAGAGCGGAAATAGAACAGCGCGAATTTGCTGGATATGGGAAATCAATTATAATATTATGGGTATATCTTGTCAACAAGGTGTCAGTTTACCCAACACTTTGTATCTGTTTTGCTGACATATTCGTACATGTAAGTGAAAATAAGATCTAGTATATGCATGTATAACTAAAAGATCAAACTTTGGTTTATAATCTTATTATGTATCAAATTATTTTCTTTGAAGTGAGTCCTAAAAAGTTTGGATATTTCCTTGATGAAATAAGTTTTCAATATTTTTTATCTGCTGGAATGAATTTTAAAATAAACTTGAAGAAAAGGCATAATCTTTTTAACTTTATTGACATCCCTGGTTGCCCCCTTTCAAATTAGAAGCATAAATTAAATAACGATGCATATTTCAAATGCATGGTGGGAAAGTAAGTATTTTTCTATTTATGAAAATTAACAAGGTACTTTTAAGAGTGTTAGGGATATATTACGAGGGGTTCACGAACTAAACAATATCAAATAAACAAAAGTATACTCAGGCTAATGTACTTAAACCGTGACCTTGTATCATTTATTTATCTTAGACGCCTGCAAAATCGAATGCACCATCTTTTTTTCAAGATCATGTAAAAACTTAAGGACATGGTATTTAGCACTGCGTTCTCCGACTTTCGCACGAACGTGTTTTTCTGCTATGTAGTTCGCCCAGTATTGTATTGATATCCCCAAATTTGCAAAAAAATCAATATTTGACAAGGTGTTATTAAATCAATATAGAGACAGAGAAATGATATTCTTCTAAGATTTAAGACATTTTCACTATATGACCATGTACGCCCCACCTTTGAGCCTTTAGCCCTCACCCAGGAGCCATGAACTTCACAATTTGGTAAAAGGTTTTACATCATAATCATGCATTTTCTATTTCTCAAATATTTATTGGAATAGACAAAAACATTTCTATGATTTCATATATTTTCACTAAATCACAGGGGCCAAGTCCGTTTTAACATTAATTTCAATGAAACCACAAATAAAGAAAGGGGTCGAACTCTGACCCAGATAAAAAACTACCAGCTCGCTTCAAAAACCTAAAAATTTATTGCAACACTCGCAATATGCATGTATTTTTCAGAAAAGTAATGTCTGAGGTATACTCATGCCGAGTTTCAAGTTGATGGGTCTTAAAATAGCGGAGATATACGTCATTACTCTCTCGAAGTCGCCAGTTTATTTTTACTACGACATTTACCGGTCCAGGGCTCACGATGGGATTTTGCCTATGACAACAGCAGTATTGCAACAAGTCAAGAAACATTCGTACTAATCTTTTAAAATCTCACATCAAACGCACGCTACTTACATCCTTAAATTCCGATAAAATTCCTTAAATGCTCTCCAAACTGAACTTTTATTCTGCAGCCACATCAACTTCTGATCAGACCGGCCAGTTGATAAGAACATTTGTAAGATAAAATACAGTTTCACTAAATTAAATCATAACACTAGGTATGAATATCTCAATTTTAGGACATCCTTTTCATTCATTTAGTTTTTCTCAAATATATATGAGAGACATGATACATTTTTAATATATAACCTATTAGTCCCGCCCTGGAGTCTGATCCCCTGACACGGGGCCATGAATTTCACAATTTTTTAAAAAGAGTTTCATGGACATTATATTATAACCGTGCATTAGGTTTTTTCTTTATTACCTTTTTGGATCCGCCCATGAGGCCCCGGGGTGATAAGGTCATATATTTAACAAGTTCGATTTCTCTTTTCCTTGAGATGCTTAAAACCAAAATGGTATTAATGTGCCCTTCAGGTTTTTAAAAGTTTAAAATTAAAAATATTTAACGATCTACGCACGTCAGACGACGGACAAAGACGAATGGTAATTGGACTTCTGAGTGACTAAGGTGATTTGTAACTGATTTCTTCTACATAAAACTACAATTGTTTGAAAACTTGGGTTGCCAGAAGGGGCGGCCACGTTTCAGTATTGCTTATGCAATACTCTCAAAGTGATTATCGTAATCAGTTTTACTTGCATCGAATTAAATAGTTGAACTGCCGTCGGGGTCAAACTAGAGAACGGTTACCTTAAACTGGATCTTCCTTTTTGGCCTGTTGTCTCTGCCATATTTGATTTTGTCTAAATATGATCTTCTACCCTACCTAAGTTTTCGTTTCGTTTCCTTGTTGGCTTCAGAATATTCTTATTAATAACTATATTTCCCAACAGTCTATCTGATTTTGCAGTCATTATTTTCTCTTTGATGTGCCTCCTGTTGTCAATGAGGGTCCAGGTGTTGGCATCAATCCAATGTGTAACTTATTTATATGTCACTCAAATCAAATATAAACAGACAAAAAGAAATAATTGCTAATCTTGTCTTGATAAACCACTGTCATCGAGGGTCTGAAACCATTTACGTGTAAGGCTGCTTTTCACATACATACACATTTTTATATACTCTAATTTCTGACTCCAGATTTTTAATAACAAATTAGAATATTTGACCTAGTTTATATTGGTTTCTTTTCATTTTCTTATCAAAAAATTTATATTCACGCTATTAAATATTGAAAACAACAGACCGCAAGAGCACTTAAATATTGGAGGACGTTTCAGTGACAATTAACGATTTCCTAAAAGCACGGGTTGTTCTGTCGGTGCAAAGACAAAATATAAAAGGAACACACTGGTGTAGTTTCCAAAAATGCATGACAGCTTTAAATTGCCGAAATGAAATTTCTCGAAATAATTCTCCTATAAAGCCTGTTCTTAATGTGTGTTTTCGGAAAACCAGCACGAAAACCACAACGTTCAGATCTTTCTAAAGGTAAGCCGATCAAATCAAATTTATATCTATATGCATCTTGTTCAAAATACAAGTACATGTATCTAAATGCAAGCATGTCTAATAAAAGTAAAAACAACAGTTCAAACTGAATTTTAGTTTGTTGCGTATATAGGTGCAAAAATGAAATTAAATGATATCGTTTTGCATGTAACAACTTCTTGATTAAAATATAATTTTTTCATTGTTTCTAATTTTAGTTTAAAAAGAAATACTATAATGATATTTATCTAAAAGCCTCGCGTCAAGCAATATATTGTCACTCTGGTTATCAACCCCCGTCAAAATTTGTATCTTGCATACTTATATTTCAAACATTGAGTACACGTAAAATGTTTTTTAATTGTTTTTTTTACTACTTTTAAACTGTGATACACCTACATATTAAACGCTTTTGCTTAACTATTGAATTGAATTTTGTCTAGATTACTAAGTACTCCCTTAAACTATACAGGGTGATTGGCATGACATCTTTGACTAAATGATGAAAAGAATTTTTGAGAACTTTGCTTTGACCATAACTTCCAACTACAGAAATTTGCACTTGACATAGAACTTTCATTCAAAGTCTCTACTAACCCTTTACCTACATGCAAAGACGATCTTTTTTGGTTGAACTGAGCAAGACTGGGCGGCCAAGGAAACAGAAAAGTGGGTTTTAAAGAGAACTGGTGTGAACTTAAATTTGACCTAGAAATAGGGTTTCATGTACTTTCGAACGATACAACATCTGTCATATTGGACACTACATCGGCTAATGAACTCCGCATTGATTCTAGTAATAGTTGTCTCGATTGTGCAAAAACAATTAAACCGAAAGAAGCCCCAATCACAAGTAAGGACGTTTATAAGGTGTAAAAATCATTTATACTTTGTTATGATCATAAAATCATCGTAGTATGATTTCATCGATCTTTAATGTTTTTTTTCCAATCGAACCATCAGGAGCCAGCATCGGTATGGCCTTTTCTGTGTAAATTTTGTCCACAATATTAGGATCCAGTCCAAAAAGAGAAATGCAGTCTGAAGTATTGCGGATTGGAATGGATCGTTACAATTTGTATACATGTTGCGTTTTTTAAAACTGTCCCGCTTATGAATTATATTTTACTGAACTTGTGTTTTATATATAACCCGGGATGTTGTGAAACGCAACTTGTGGGTCTCCCAAATCTGTATATTGGTAACAAAGAAAACTCAACGTCAGGATTCAAATAAAATATAGATATTTCAGTTTATTAAATGAGGATAGTCCCAAGACTCTGGGAGTGTAAATATAACATAAATGAATTCTCAACTTGATGGGATTAAAATACAAATATTACAAATAGCCAAAACCCTTAATAAATATAGCTCTAAATCTCACTTAACCGTGCGGGAGTACCGTTCCTATACAATCTTTCCCCTGTAGCCTATATACATGTACTTAAATATAATAAATTGATTTATAAAATTAGATTATTTCATCAGCTCCCAGTCCCTAAATTATCAAGCATTTACCCAACGGGATATTTCCATGGTCATTTCCAATGTGTGGATGTTGTCCAGAAGTGGACTCGACCGTCTGATCTGCCGTGGCAGATCAAACCAACTTCCGTGCAAACAGCTGAGCTCGTTATTTAAGGCATCGGGCTCGGCCGTTATGACGTCATACCGCATGCTATACAAACCCGCCGTTATGGGGAAAGCAGTAAACAAGATGGGAGAACTGAAACACGTGAATAACGGCGTTTTGACGATATGTATTATCAAAAGGCAATAGAGGGAGTTGTGATTGGGGAATTAATGAAACGAAAGGGTTTAAATGATGCATGGAACTATAAATAAGACCAAATGTATCGTCGAGGAAACTCGGGTAATTCACTCCCGTTAGTTATGACGATACCTCGGTAATTATATCAATATATATCAATGTGATTTAATATCATAAAAACATTACTCATAATTGAATTATTTTCCCTTGTATGAATTGTGTGGGTTTTCACTTCTTAGTTTATTAACGCTTTTAGGGATATGAATGGTATGACAGATGTACGAATTTATTTTCGTAACACTGCTCCCTCCCCTGTAAAGCATTCGTCCTCGAATGGAATCAACCATCTGATCTCAAGTGAATTTCTTTCCTAACGTAGAAAAAGGTAATTATACTTGTTTTCAACATAACAATACATATAAAACAAATCATCAATAATATCAACACATATACAAATAGTATCACAGGTAATAATAAACATGTAATATATCATATCACCATTGTTTCATTTCACTTGCAGAATATTCCAACTCCTGGAAGATCCATCCTCAGCTGTTCCTGATGACAGACACTTCCTAATGGTACTTCACGAATACTTCAGTCCTGGAATTTTTTTTTAAAATATGAAATGGATTCAATGTTTCTGAAAAATTATCACACAGTCTTTATTCAGTTTAAATCCGCTTTTAAATCCGTATCTAGGGTAGACAATTTTTCCTCCTTGGGGTATGCTGAAGGGAGTACTTATCAAGGCTCTCCTGAATTTGTCGAAGGCTTTATTACAGTCTTTGTTCCACACAAATTCAATGTTTTTCTCCATCAAGTTATACAATGGTCTAGCTTTATCGATAAGGTTCCAATGGTACAAGCAAGGACCTCGATGACTGGGTACTTCATTAATACTTCTATGAATAGGCTCGTGCTTGATTTCTTCTATTTGTGGAGGGTCAGTAGCTACTACATGTATAACCCCTTCCTCACTAACAGTATCTCCTAAACAGGATACCTCTTTTTGTAAAAGAATACATTTCTTTGGGTTCATTTTTAAATTTGCACCCTTTAACCTCTCAAAAACTTGTGTCAGATTCTCTAAATGTTCATCAAAAGTTTTGGACAATATAATAATGTCATCTAAATACACCAAACAGACCTTCCAGGAGAGGTTAGACAATACTCTCTCCATTAATCTCTCTAAAGTGGCTCCGGCATTACACAAGCCGAATGGCATTTTCAAAAATTGCCAATGACCACCCCCCGGGATTGAAAAAGCAGTTTTGGGCTTATCTTCAGGTTTCATCTCCACCTGCCAATACCCACTCTTTAAATCTATAGTGGAGAACCATTTTGCTCCAGACAACGCATCTAACGTAGTATCAATTCTAGGTATAGGATAGCAATCCTTAACAGTGACATCATTTATTTTTCTATAGTCTATACAGAACCGGATTGTCCCGTCCTTTTTCTTAACAAGGACTATTGGAGAACTCCATGGACTGTCTGATGTCTCAATAACTTCCCTTTCTAACATATCATCTATCTCCCTTCTCACTTCGGCCATTTTGGCTAAGGGAATACGCCTAGGGGGTTGTTTAATGGGTCTTGCATTACTCGTATTGATGGAATGTTTGAATGTTTAACTAAGTCTGTCTTTCCCATATCTGATGATGAACATGAAAAACTTGATTGGTAATCTTTCAAAAAATTTGCTAATTTTTGCTTCTCTTCCACACTTATGCTCTCATAAACCTTGTCAATAATCTGTTCTAAATGATCTGGTAAAGCCGAGGGACCCCCCTCATCTCTATAACACACTGACATAACTACTTCTGTATCAGCATTTTCTACATCTACGTCTTCAACTCTTTCAATTGTAGCTACCACACTCCCTTTGTAAAGTTTTAAACTCTCACAACTAAAATTCAAAAATCGTAATGGGACACTCTCCCCTGACACCTTAACTAATGACTTTGCCACAAGTACATTTTTCTTCTCCATAAATTTCTCTACTGGTTCAACAATAGCTGGCCCTCTATAAAAATTAGGGCTCTCTACTCTAGCGGGTGCTACGAATTCACAATTAGGAGGAACAACTAAATCCTCTGATAAAACAATTCTGCTACATTCCTTAATCTCTGATTTGTCACTAAAATAAGGGATCTCTACTCCCTGTATCCTAAATAATGTCTGCTTCATGCAAATACTACAAGCAAACTTTGACATAAAGTCAACTCCTAATATACAACTATTTTCAATTTCCGCTATGACTACATTGTGGAAATATTCCAAATTTCCAAGAAAAATACTGAGTGTATACTCTCCCACTACTGGGATGTCATCTCCCTAAGCTGATTTCAATCTAAGGCTACTTTCAATTATAACTAAATCTGATCTATTTTCTAAATCTACTTCTCTTAATAATTTGGGGTTAATAATTGTCACACTTGATCCGGTATCCACTAAAATTGTTGTATTAGCATTCCCAGTCTTTCCTGTTATAAAAATTCCTTCATTGCCTTGTTTTACATCTCCCACTATTATGCTCTTGGGAACTGACTTAGGAAGTGTAGAGATGGGATTATTTTTACTCTTCTCTATACTTTCATTTTCATTTGTACACTCTGTTTTCTTATCTCTTGATACCGGATCTTCCCATTTAGTTTTCTTTATTGACTGTTTCCGAGGCTTGTTCCCATAGGACGCCGACTTTCGCTCCTTAAACCCGACGTTTGAGCGTTTGACTGGTCTCTATTTTGAGAGTGATAGCTGTCATTAAACCTATGGTTTTTCCACTGAGGGATTCCCATATTATGGTTTCTGAACTGATTATTTCCCCCATTATACCTATTTTGATAACTTCTCCCATTGTCACAATTTCTGAAACTGGGATTTCTCTGCATTTGTGGAAGTCTACCAAAATTTTGGGAGTTCTGGTTTGTTTGACTAAGGGTATCCTGAATGTTCTTCAGGAGAGATATAATTTCTTTATTTTCATCTTTTGGGGCATGGGAAGAAACAACGTTTATTGGTCTTTGCCTCTGGGCATCTGCCATTTTGTACGTTTCCAATCTTATTGCCATAATTCCGGCCTCCCCTATATCTCTTACCCGGGATTTTCTGAGCCGTAACCGCATGTTAGGATCTGGGAGAGCATCTATAAAATGATCAAGTGCCAAAATGTTCAACAAGTTTGGGTCACCTGTAGGATAGGCTTGACGGAGTAACTTTTTAATAGACTGGGATAGTTCCGATAGAGATTCTTTGGTTCCCATTACTCTATTTTTCAGTTTTGCCCTGAACATTTCTGATCTTTCCACTGACCCATAGCGCATGCTGAGAACTCTGACTAGGGAATCGAAGTCCCTTATTTGAGTTTCAGTTAGCTCTCCCAATACTGCTCTAGCACTCCCAGTAAGACTACTGGCCAGATAAAGGGATATGGTACAATAATCCCACCCATGCAAATCAACCAGTATTTTGAATTGGGATAAATATTCTTCAAAATCTTCAGACCCATCATATGTTTGAGGTTTTAGAGATACTGTGGGCTTTGGATTGAACACCATATTTTGACGACTATTTTCGTTTCTATTGACCCTTTGAAATGGGGCGTACGGGACTCTGTCACAGTGGAAACTTTCCCCTGCCCCTACAAATGGTAAATGCCTGGGATTTACATGTTCTGTATGTCTCCCATACTCTGACTGGGAATTTACATTAACATTTTTTCCAGCATCCTAATTCTCTCTTGTAAACCTCGGGACGTTTCCCTAATGTGGGACAATTCTTCACCCAAATCTTGTTTCATGCAAAACACATCCCTATTCATTGTTTCAATAGCTTTTAACAATAATTCATTTACATTTTCAGACGCTGTGGGAGCTGATGGTAAATCGGGAGAACAAGAATTTCTGAAGTCACTCCCCCCTTGAGATGCATCTTCACTTATCCCAACTGATCTTGGATTGAAGATTATCTCACCGGAATCTCCTAATGGACTATTCTCCCGGGACATTTTTACACAAAAATTGATAGAAAAATTACTACTAAAAAAATGTTATTTTGAGTTTTATCTTCTTTGTCCAATCAGATATATTGGGAATAAAAAAATATCCCACTTCTGACACCAATGTTGCGTTTTTTAAAAACTGTCCCGCTTATAAATTATATTTTACTGAACATGGGTTTTATATATAACCCGGGATGTTGTGAAACGCAACTTGTGGGTCTCCCAAATCTGTATATTGGTACCAAAAAAAACTCAAAGTCAGGATTCAAATAAAATATAGATATTTCAGTTTATTAAATGAGGATAGTCCCAAGACTCTGGGAGTGTCAATATAACATAAATGAATTCTCAACCTGATGGGATAAAATACAAATATTACAAATAGCCAAAACCCTTAATAAATATAGCTCTAAATCTCACTTAACCGTGCGGGAGTACCGTTCCTATACAATCTTTCCCCTGTAGCCTATATACATGTACTTAAATATAATAAATTGATTTATAAAATTAGATTATTTCATCAGCTCCCAGTCCCTAAATTATCAAGCATTTACCCAACGGGATATTTCTATGGTCATTTCCAATGTGTGGATGTTGTCCAGAAGTGGACTCGACCGTCTGATCTGCCGTGGCAGATCAAACCAACTTCCGTGCAAACAGCTGAGCTCGTTATTTAAGGCATCGGGCTCGGCCGTTATGACGTCATACCGCATGCTATACAAACCCGCCGTTATGGGGAAAGCAGTAAACAAGATGGGAGAACTGAAACACGTGAATAACGGCGTTTTGACGATATGTATTATCGAAAGGCAATAGAGGGAGTTGTGATTGGGGAATTAATGAAACAAAAGGGTTTAAATGATGCATGGAACTATAAATAAGACCAAATGTAACGTCGAGGAATCTCGGGTAATTCACTCCCGTTAGTTATGACGATACCTCGGTAATTATATCAATATATATCAATGTGATTTAATATCATAAAAACATTACTCGTAATTTAATTATTTTCCCTTGTATGAATTGTGTGGGTTTTCACTTCTTAGTTTATTAACGCTTTTAGGGATATGAATGGTATGACAGATGTACGAATTTATTTTCGTAACATACACACGACTGGGTGTTATTTCAATAGTTTCCTCTTTTTTGATATTTAGTTTGTATTGTAATATTGAAAGTTGTATTTGAAGGGGTGACAAAGAACTTTATATTGTGTTTTATTGTCAAAGAAATTTATAAATTCAATCAATCTTAGATTTATACCTATACATATTAATGTACATTTACAATGTAAGTTAAAAATATTGATTTATACAGGTCTAACGATAACTATTTGATCGTTGTATTAGATCTTGTTGGATACCAAAATATTGTATTCTTTAATCACGCGAATATATTTCGGGACGAGATTACTGTTTATATTAATACAGAGAGTCTAGACATCTTACCTTGACAAACATCGTTATTTTACCGAAAAACAATGATAAATCATGCTACAAAATAATATGGTTGTTACACCTTTGCAGATCTTGCCCTCTTCAAGCTGTTTACCACAAATTTTTTGTAAGCTATAAAGATCACAGTAAAACGAAGAAAAAGTAAAAATAGAAGAAAATTGTTGTTACTGGATGTGGAGTTTATTGCAAAAACAATCGCTCATATTGTCAATCAAATTAGTTACGCTGAAAAAAATATTCACCTTATTATTACATGTACATAAGTCTGCAAACATTTAACAACTCAATAACGGCCCGCCTTTCAATAAAAAAAACCAAAAAAATCGGCGGTGACACTGGTATGGAAATCCATAACAGTTAAAAGTAATTAAGTTTGTTTAAAAGGTTTAATTTGGGCACAAGTTGTCAAGTGCAAGAACAGAATTATTAAAATGTATTAATTCCTAATTTTAAATTACTCTGTATTTGCTAGGTAAAATCAAATTATTTAAAACGCTACATGAATATAAGAATGGTACAAAAGTTAAGACAAATGATAATAGAAGATAGAAGACAACTGTACTACATTGTTTAAAAATATTTGCAAAACTATCAAAGTTTTTATTACACCATGTTTAAAGAAAAATAAACTACACGCCATTGAAGTCTCCAATCTTAGATAACGCGGTAGTTTACAGGAAAGTGTAACTTAAATTGTTATTTTTTTTTGCTTTAAAGTTCTTGATGGCCGTGGCTATTTTCATACTGTAATGATCTCTTTAAAATAGGTTTGGCACAGTTACCCATTTGAGGAATGATTACTGTAAACGGTAATATTCCTCTTTTCAGAAACAAGAAAAAAAACCTCACGTACATGCGAAATTTTCTGATGTATGTCAAAAAAATAAATAAAAAAAATTCCACTAAAATGAGAAATGCAATGTGATGCAGAAGTACTTTATACAACTGACCTTTATGGCCGAAAACTTCAGTCCTCCACTGCAGCAAACGAATATTAGACGATTTTGAACTCGTAGAAATCATAAGTGTTCTTGCATTGATCGTGAATTTTTTCTATTGACAGTTTGCTATTTCTGCCGAAAACCCCTAAAAAATCCAGAGTTGTTCTGTGAGTTGACACAATTGACCATGCAGAACGTTTTGTTTATTTTTGATTAGATTTTTTGATCTCGGAAAGACCATGAAAATGACAGAAGCTTATACCAGCCATAATTTTAATACATATCGTAAAATATCATTTTAAACGGTTAAAGGGACTTGGACACGATTTTAAATCAAAATTTTTATTTTTATTTTTCAGATATAAAAAAGTTTTTAAATGACTTGCAAATTTTGAATGATTGACCAAAATTTGAATGTTACAATTTAAGTTATAAGAGAGATACAGAGGTAAGAATCCATTGTTATGTAAACAAAGCTCGAGTCTTATATTTGTTTACAAATAATGTACAGTATGGAATAACAATTTCTTTGACAAAATAAGTCGTAAGAAACACGGCAACCTTGTTCAATGTGGTTAATAAATATATTATCCATAGAAGAAAGCAATATTTGATTAAACTTATACCGATAAAACACATTTGTTATCAGTAACAAGGCTCGAGCTTTGTTTACAAAACAAAGAAATTCAAACTCGGTATCTTGCTTTCAACTCAATATGTGACTTTTAAATTTTGATAAAGCATTAAAAATACCCATATAAACAATAAAATTTAAAATTTTGAGCTAAAATCGTGTCCAAGTCCCTTTAAGATGGCTCACTACACCTTGAAATATTTTCTCAAATCAGCAGAAAAAATACTCAATTATGATAGATACCATAAAGGATAAGAAGATATTTATGACACAATGATCAGAAGAAATGATTGTTTCATATTTCAATAAATGAACAAAACATTGAACGAATAGTTATATGTACAACTTAAGGTGGATCCCTACTCAGACGCGTCATCAATTTAGCAGATATAATAAGCTTTAAAATAGAAAACGATATTTGTTCGGATTTACCGTTTTTTGCCCTAATTTTTAATGTTTAATTGATAATTCTGAATTTGATAGAAGCAGTCAAGTGTAAATAATGTCTACAAGTATATAAATGTTTTGATCTTATTGAGTCCAATAGTTGGAAATCGTGAATTTTTGTACTGAGATTTTAGTACGTTTGCCGTTTTGTGTTTATATATGCAGAGGAAAGGTACTGTTTATCCAAAAAATTTATTTGTACTCAATACATGTAGTTTTGAAAGAAGAATTTTAGGGTTTATCAAAGCAAAGAAATAAAATGCTGTTTTCTGATGTATTTTTAAATTGTGTTCGTGACACTTTTTTAGTTGCATTTGATAAGGGGGTATATGTGTTCTAAAGGACGTAAAATAAAAAGAAGCACGTGAAGTCCTATATTTTTTTTGGCTTTTTAGTTGCAATAGACATAAATCTAATATTTTAAAGTTTAAAAAATGGTGTTTAACCATAAAATTTTAAGATAAGTTAAAAAATGTGAAATTAAGTAAAAATTTTGAAATAGCATTTTTGTAACATTTCATTAAAAATTCAATTTTAATCAATCAAATAATGATTATCACACTTGTAATTACTTTCTTACATTATTAATGATTAAATAAAACATTTGAATCTTTGTTTTGCTTTAATATTTTTTTAATATGAGCCAAATAATGATTTTGGTTGAAATCATGTGATCGAAGAAGGAGGTATGCATCTTCTGGAGACTCTAGTGATAAAAATAAATATTTAAGGCATGTATTTTTGTGGCTTTTTTATAATGTAAGGTATTATTCTACTTGATTAATGGAAAAAAAACCCTTTTTTTAATCATAAAAATCCTGAGTAGGGACCTACCTTAACAACTATATTGTTATCAATAGAGGCTACCGTAAGTTTGCTGGATATATCTGGATAGATTAACATGTAGTTTGTGACTGGATTGCTCTGAAACGCAGCTGTGAATGTAAACGTTTGAAGTAAACACATAGTAAGTGGGTCATTGTTGTTAATAAAATGTAAAAATATTCTTGCGCCTATTGTTAACTTTCTGTTATAGAAATGTTCTTATTACTGAAAAGGGGAATAGTTACCGTTTAGCGTAATCATCCTCAATAGGGAAACTGTGCTTAACCTGTTAAAAGGAGAACCTTATATAAAAATATAAGACATTGCTCTAATTTAAAAGGTATATGGATTTTTCTTACCTAAATGGTTGTTTAGAGCTTAAAAAACATCATGACGAAAAATTTAAGAAAGATCTGATGGCTAAGTTGTTGAAATTAGTTAATCTGTTTGAATTTTACACCAACGATTTCTGATGTCATTATAATTAGTGAAAAATGTACATGTATAAAAGGATTGTTTGTATTAAATTATATAAATAACAAGTGAAATTCAAAACGTCCCCTATTATTACGTGGTCATAGGTTTTGAATGTGTGATATAGGTGTAAGGACAGATAGTTTATGTACACAAGTAAACTTTCGTTTCATTTTCAACAGCTACATTAATTAATGTGTTATTTATAAAAATTGTATTTATACATTCTATTTATAACATGGTTTGGTTATTCAAGTTCTAAATTCAAACAGTTATGACAATATTTCAATTTCTGATCATTTCCAAAAACTGTAAAATTATATCAATATTGAAATTTAAACTGTTAAATTATTGACCCACTGGTTATCATTGACCCCAAAGCAAGAAAATTTCACGTGGTTTGCTAATATTTGCCACAGAAAACCAGCTTTTTGTAAACTTAAATCTATATTCTACAATATTTAATAAATGTCATTTCTCACAAGTAAATCATGGCGTTTCAGTGCAAATTGTACAATTCGTACTGACGATTACTCAAAATTGATTCATTATTGAATCAACGTGCATATGCGCTATCTTAGTCAATATGCATTAAAAACTAACACGAAGAGCAACTGTGTAAAGAACACTGTGCCGGATAATTATGCCAGGCCAAAAATGCCACCTTGGCACTGGCATAATTATCCGGCACAGTGTTAAAGGCAAAATAACTCTTGCAACATTATGTATATTTGAGTTATCTATCCTTAAGCAAGACCAGTGTAACAAAGATTGAAAAATATATTTTTATTATGAAGAAAGAAAATATGCATAGATTTGACAACTATCTGTAACTCATATATTCTTACAGATAATTTTAAAAATTTAATAAATTCAAAAATAACATGGAATAGCTTAAAGCGATTTTATCCTCTAAATATCAAGCTATGCAGATAGTTTATTATTCTAATTTTGAAGAATATGATAAGAAAGAAATTAAGAAAAATGGACACAGTATGATTATACAACAAAAAATATCATGGTTCAACATATTAACATTGTATCACATTAATGTGTAAAGTGTTTATTCCCGCGCTTGCGCGGGATTTCATCTAGTCATCTCTTAAAACGTAAGCAATTTATGAAATAGAGTTTAGAACTTTCTTCACAAAACTCTTGATTCACGATTTCACTGTTCTAAAAGGATTTTTATTTGGCATAGAATTTCGATGAATGTCCCTTCTAATTAAATCACGAGTCGATTAAGAATCGATCTCGTATTATAGTTTATTTATCAACTTATTTTTGGGAGTTGATTTTAATCAACTCTCCTATGCAGTTACTCAGACAAACCGAAAGTGAAACAGTGTTTGGACCTCAGCACAAATCAATGCTGCTGACAAGACTTAGTTCTTGAAAATAATTGATAAATTCTATGTAATGTATGCTAAAGCATTGTTTTTCAGGAAACTTATTTATAAACACCTTGAAAATAGTCAGATTTTAAATGGTACGAACAATTTAAATATTTTTTGTAGTCGTATGTATTCCTACGCCAGAGTTCAATATAGTCTCGTTCAACT
This sequence comes from Magallana angulata, assembly GCF_025612915.1. Lineage (NCBI taxonomy): Eukaryota > Metazoa > Mollusca > Bivalvia > Ostreida > Ostreidae > Magallana > Magallana angulata. Next base: position 16,590,499 of record NC_069117.1, read on the forward strand.
CGACGCTCGGCTGTCTCCGTAAATCCTTGTCGGAGATTTACGGTGTCTGCCGGGCGTTTGGTTGAACGAGACTAGAGTTCAATATTGCTTGGATCCATACAATTTTCGAGAAATATTTCTATTACTGATACATAGTTCGATTGAATTAATTTCATCTTTAAATATTATTTAACATGATTTGTGCTGAGGTTTCGACATTCTTGTCGAAAAAGTACAAAAATTCAATTATAGAAATGTGCGTAATTCAAATGAGATACTACATGTACTTGTCATGCAAAATAACATAGCATTGATTTTAAAATAAATAAACATCGACAAAATCAACTCCCGTCAGCTCTTCAGTACTTTGATTAAAATTTCATTTGTGAGAGCTCGGCGAGAAACCAATAGTCCGTACACGCGCATGACGGAAAAGGTTGTTTCTGTGAGGGTAGCTGTTGCATCATTGAGTTCCGCGTCTCCTTTAATGCAACCTTTAGCAAACCCGCCAATTGGACAAACGTTGCATATCCAACATGATCAACAGCCAGTCATGTCGGTGCAGAATGGCTTAAATAAAGAGAGACAACATTAATCAACCCCATGAATGTACAAGTAATTGATTGACCTCATACTGGACAAGCAGTTGACCAATTTCGCATCTAGCATTATGGATCAATATTCCTGTCAAATTCTTACAAAGTACATATATTACCAATCTTTGTTGACCGAGCCAACCAGTTTGTTGAAGCAAGCATATCAACCAACTAACATTGCATACACGAAAGCGACTCGAGGCTTTTCAGTCCTCTCAGTTGAGTTCGCAGCCTATCCAGCCCCCTTCAGTTGATAATGTTTTAGCTAATTAATATAAAAAATTCCAGTTCAAATATACATGTATGAGATCCCTATTTAATATCGAAAAAAACATATAAATCATTAGCATGAAGATAATGAATATATGATCGAATGCATGAAGATGACGAATAGATAAATGGACAAAGAATACACATTATCTTTCTGATGGAATAGCCTATTGTTTTTGACTTGTTTTGTCCTATACCTGCAATTAAAACCCCATCCCCAAAAATTGATAAAAAGAAAACATTTAGTCAATTCTTATAGAAAAAATAAGATGTAAAACGTTCCGAAAACACAATTTTCTATCTTCAGTTGCTAGTATGTCATAATTTTTAATGCATAATTATAATTATCATCTATTAGGACTAAAAACATACAAATTTACCATTAAGACCATTCTGTATGTTCATAACGCTATGATGCACAATAACACGATGTGCTCTATAGAGACTGGTTTTTTTTTTTTAATCGTCTTTTTTTTTTTACTGTTTTGACGTGTAATTTTGTGAAAACTTCATTTATTTTAGTGCCTCTGTAATAGAGTGCTGACTAAATTAGTTGACTTTTTAATATTCAATTTAAAAATTAAACTGACAACTGCTACAGAATAAATAAATGAGTTTAAATTAATTTTCGCTCATTTCTGACAGATTAACGGCAGGTCTTTGTACAAAGTTTGTGTTGAATACTAATTACGAAATGACAAGGAAAAGACACAAATCAAATTAATAAACGTGTTTGTTTTAGTCGGAGTCAGGCATGCAAAACGCGCTGGTAGTATAGTGTAAGGTTTATTTTCCTACCACAAGCATTTCATATTTAATTCTAACTAATTTTCTTAATAATCCAATTTGATGGAGCTAACATAACGATTAATATTATTTCAACAGAAATCAGACGAAATATGTATGCGAGATATGAAAAAAAGTTGTGTTCATGGAAATTTCAAATTATATCAATGCGCCTTATAATAAAGGCCATGACATTGTTCTTTTCAAGTACAGAATATCTAACTTTAAATGCTTTTACTAGTCACAAATAGAACAAATAAATAAATTTTGCAATGTTTTACGATTTTGTGTTTCCTTTATTGAGCTGAAATTATTATTTCATCTTTTAATGTATGATTTTTTTTAGGAGAAATAAGCACGTGTTTGTACGATGCGCATATGAGAGATTTGAGAGTGATGTGAACATGATGTAAATTTGCATCTCTCTCTCTCTTTTTAGACAATGAGTCCACAAAGATACACGCACATCATATTAACGTAAGTGACGTATAATTTGCCATGCATATCCTTTTCCCTCAAGAATATATTTTAGACCTTTGGACATATTTATGTTTGCCATATACAACGAATATATACATGAAAGTGAATCAAGAGTTAATAAATACATGTAACAGAATTATAATACGTCATTCAAATCTATGGTCACAAACAAACAACTAGGAATAAACCCTTGTCTTGATAAAAAAGCGAAAGGTGGGGTCTGAAACCATTTACGTGTAAGGTTGTTACAACACATTCATATACATATTTATGTATGTTAATTTTTAACTCCTTATTAAGTCATGACTTTTTTTTTATCCAATTGGAATATCTGACCTATTTTTTAAAAACTCGTTTCTTATGATTTTCTTACGAAAATATATAGTCATGTTATTAAACATTCAATACACCAGACCGGAAAAGCACTAAAATATAAGAGGAAGTTTCAGTGACCATTGTTTCCTTACAGCACGGTTTGTTCTGTCGGTGCAGATACAAGGTATATAAGGAAGAACCTGTTGTAGTTTCGACATAATGCATGACAGCTTTAGTGGCACTGTAGTAAATCGCCGAAATGAAATTTTACGAAATTCTTTTTTTAATAAGCCTGTTGTTGATGATTGTCTTCGGAAAACCAGCACAAAAACCACGACGTTTAAAACTTTCTACAGGTAAGACGATATAATCAAAGTTATATATGCAACTTGTTGTAAATATTTAAAGGCAAACTTGATAAAAGTAAAAACATAAAAACAACAGTTCAATCTGAATTTAGTTTGTTGTGTTTTAAGGAACAAAAATGAGATAAGATTATATCTTTTTGCAGGTTACCTCCGTTTCTTTTTGAAATATACTGCATATATATATCTAGATGTATACAAATTCATCTCAAAAAGTATGTTATTAAGGGACAACTGTATTACATAATTGTAGTCTTTTGTTTTCTCAACCTGTATATGTAACAGTAAATGTTATTATCTGTACGTGCACAAGTTCTCCTGTAAATACACTACCACCTCATGTTATACATATGTCATACTGATAAGCTGTAAAGCTTAAAGAAATAAAGAATTGAATTGAATTGAATATATTTATTCCCGTCGGGCAATAAATCGTCATTTAGGTGTTTACATTATAAATAGAGCCGTCAACCCCTGTCAAAATTTGAATCTGATTCCTGTTAAAGTGGTATCAACGCGTGGGGGAAAATCTATACTAGTAACGCGGTAAGACTAAAACCGCGACGTACGGTAAAAATTTTAAAACTTTAATGCGGCAAATCCGCGTATTTACATATCATAACCACTAGTTTTCTTTGACTATAGAAAACACGTACTTACATGTAAGCATCCGCGTAAATAAGCATTTTTACAGTATTTTCTCCAACAATAAATCAACGTAAAGGATTTTCAATTGTTCTTCACATTTTTTTTAATGCAGGCACCGTACCCGCCCATGGTTTGCCAATCAATCGCGGTTATTATTGGTACGCATGCGCTAGGCCATCGTGCTTACTATGAGTGTTAATTAATATTTTACTGGCTAATGTGACATTTATGTTTACCAGTGCTGGCTATGTATAATCATTATATCCTTTTCAGGATCACAATTGGCATATATTTGGTAAAATCATTAAAATATATATATTTTGAAAAAAGGTCCGTAAAAATAAAACTGTGCATAGGTTTATTATTTCATTACTCTAAAAAATATGTTTTGATTTTCGTTAAATAGAAAACATGATTTAAACAAACTGTTGATTAATCTTTATTATTTAAATCGCAAAAGATGGTAATGTGTACATAATCGACACAACCCAGTCATGTTACATGTATTTCGCTGATTAATACCCCGGTAGGCCTAATTGATTGCAGTTGTCAGGATTTTTGATATATTTGTTTTGAATAAATTTCTATGTCAGCTTGATTTCTTTGTTTTGAAATACACCTTTTAACGTTAGGTCTCAATTAGATCGGGCACGGATAAGACGTAATAACGCGTGAATTACGTCAGACATTGTTTTGTGTAGTTTGGATAATTACCTTAGATATTGTAAACTGACACCGCCAAACATATACTGCGCAACAGTTTTTAGAATCAACCATGGAAAAGGTGAATACTTATAAATGCGAAAAATCTGAAGCGTGCTTCCCTTTTGCCATCTTGGACTAGGGTAATGTGCGTTACCCGAGTAAATGTTTCTATACTTGAATAGGACACAGTAGCAATGGAAACTATATAATATTGGCCCTTTAATGATTAATCAAGAAATAGAATTTTTTTTTACAACATACTGAGCGAATTCTTTCCTAATAACAATATATTTTCATTTTATATTATGTTTATGTTTTAAAATTTTATTTTTAGATAAACCGATCACTACTGAAGCGACAACTATATCTGTCATATTGAATACTACATCTGTTATATTGGACATTACACCGGCTAATAAATCTCCTGTTGATTCAAATAATGATTGTCTAGATTGTGTAAAAGATATTGAACTGGTCCCGATCACAGGTAAGAGCGTTGTTTAATAGTTGTTTCAAATAATATTCGTTATAAACTTTATTATGATCTCAAAAAATGATTGTAAATTGAGTGCGCAGCTTTTCATATGATAATTTTGTTTTAAAGAAAAACCAACAATCGTCATCGGTGATGTCTTGTGTGCGTTTTGTCAACAATATTTGGATCCAGTCGAAAAAGAGAAATGCATCAAGAAAAACTGTGCAGGGGGATAGACTATCATAATTTTGTATAGACCTGACTATGTGTTATTCCAATAGTTTCCTCCATTTTGGTATTTAGTTTATATCAATTTAGCAGGTCGAGACCAATAGATTTTGTGACGTCGGCATAAATTTGCATATAAAATTAGCTATCTGTTTACTTTGATTTACAAACCAATCGGGTGAATGAGTTGCAAGGCATTGTGGGCTACTACAAGTTTCACTGTATACAAAGCGTATTGAAAATATCTATACCATTTTGAATTGTTCTTTGGATACTCATTTTCAATTATTTTTTAAAATTAATGAAATAAATTTGGAAAATCATGTCTAAGCTCACATTTGAAAAATATTGTCTATAAGGCCTTATATGCCTCATTGTCAAAGTTCAAAAGAGAGGTACGTCATATTATATTAGAAGCAGTGCGTACGTTTTTCACGTGATAACCCAGGTTTGGGACAACATTTATTTAGTAAAATTTTGAAATTTTCTTCAGGGACACTCATCGGAATGCTTAGTGTACAAAATACTACATGATTCATAACTTTTACTTCTGTATTTGTATATTTGTGCATTTCTACTATCGTGGCTAATTACGCATGTTAAAAATGTACAATTACCTGCATTTATAAATGGTGTACAATAATTAAGTCACCAATAAACAATTATGCAGTGTTTCCTTGTCAAAATTTGCTTGTACTTGTATGCGTATGTATGCCCGTTTTTTGCTACTGATCGATTTTTGAAGTAACAATTGATAAATTGATAAATTAAAACAGCAGTAATTTTCAATGTGAGCATGGAACAAAGTCTACGGTACGTAATTTTTCCTTTTTTACCTTCTAAACTAGAAATCAAGAATTTCTAGAAATCTAGAATTTTCCGGCAAGCTATTAAATATTGTGTATAAAACAGACACAAACCACGTGTATGTCTTGAAAAGTAAACACGTTGTAGACCGTCACGCTTTGCGACTCATTCAATGGATTGGAGAACATGTTTGACGTATATACGTAAATATTGTCACATGCTAAATAATGCTATCCATATAAGATAATGTACCCGACCTGTTTAGTGCTATTTAAGGGGCATGGTCACGATTCGAACACAAATATTTTTCAGATTTTAACGTTTACAATGCTCCAGTAAGGCATTTTAAATAGGCAAACAAATTTTGAGTGTCATTTGTTGAGTTAAAAGCGAGTTACAAAGCTTAAAATTCTTTGCTATATGAGTAAGAATTCCAGGGTTAGACCTAAAATAAATGTGTTGAACGTTAGGAACTGTTTTTTTATACCTAAAATGATTAAGAAGATATACAAACCAGCCTGAAAAAGATTTTTACAGGTATATTAAACCTGTGTATACAAGAACAGGGCACGACCCTTGCTTACCTGACGGACGCCGGACAAAGAGTGATCAGAAAAGCTCACTTGAGTTTTCAGCTGCTCAGGTGAGCTAAAACAGAATAGTAGAATTTGACCAAAATCGTGACCATGCCCCTTTAATACTTGTTAATCGGTCTTATATTGGAAGAGGCAACAAAAACATAATCGTGTTTTATTGTAAACAATTATATACATGTAATAAATTAGGAGGAGATAAATATCGATTTGTTACATTGTACATAATCAATGGAAGTTAAATTATTGATTCATTTAGGTCTGATGGTAATTATATGACCGCTGCATAAGATCTAGATGCATAGAAATATATTGCTTTTTTTAATGCATGGACAGTTCATTTCAACTAACGCGAATATACATGTATCTCGAGACGAAATTACCTTTTATATTAATACAGAAAATTTAGACATCTTACCTCGACAAACATTTTATTTTTACCGAGAAACAATGATAGATCATGTTACAAAAATGTTTGTTACATCCTTGCAGATCGTGCCCTCGTCGAGCTGTTTACAACCTTAAAGTTTGAATTACAAAGTTGCAACACACGCATTTTGAAGCCCTTTATACCACAATTTCAAAGAAGGTGATCGCAATAACACGAAGAAAAAGTCAAAACAGAGGTTAAATGTTATTATTTGATATAGGATTCATTGCATAAGCAAAATAACATTTAGTTTGCAAATATAACTCAATAATGACTAACATTTTATCCAAAGAATGGGTTGTAACATTGATAATGGAAATACTAGTAAGTTTAAAGTAATTAATTTTGTTTATTCAAACAATAAAATGCCTTCTTTGGTAAACATGCGCGATATGTAATTTTTTTTTCGGCAATGATCGCTACCTTTATAACCCGTATGAATCATCAAAGAAAGCATTTCATTCTTTATTTTTATTTATTTCTTTTAAGAAATTAGTGAATTGATTGTAAAAAGTAAGTTAACTTAACTAATTATTGTTTACGTACATTAGTGTGTTAGATAAAAGAAGCAACCAAACCATCTTCTTTGGGAATTTGAGTCTGTATTCATCATAATTATTTCTTGCAGTCTGCGATTTTCCTTAGTCGCTGTAGATTTCGACCAACTGATCAACGGGGCGTGTAGATTTAGATGAATTAACGAAAGATTCCGTATGAAATAGAGATAATCATTTTAAGGTCAGATGTAAAATTTCATGAAATGTAATTTATCATTTCCCTAATATGATGATTTGAATAAGAGTTATGTTAAAATTTTAGTTATTCTGTTTTTGCTTGATAAAATCACATGAATTAAAACGCTACACGAATATAATAATGATAAAAAGTTATGACAAACAAGTTGCTGTCCTTTAAAAAAGGACTACAATACGTGGACCATTTGCATGTGTTTCCAACGAAAACGTGAAAGCTTTAAGATTATCAGAGATTCCACAAACTCGAGCCCTCTGCTTTTAACAACTAAATTTGTTCGTTGTATTACGTATACATGTATGTATAGCCCTGACTTTTTATCTCAGAATTTAAAGGATTCAAACTTCTAAAATAATTATGATCTATCTATGAATGAAGTTTGCATGTATAGTATCAGGCATTCGGTGAATTCTACTATAATTTGCGCACACATTACAATTCGCACTACTTTGTTAACTATGCAGTGACAGCTTTGTGTAAATTAATTAAAAAGTTCATATTTTGATGCATTTTTCTTGAGATTTAAACTTTTATACAGTGACATAATTATTCAATCATACTTGAATGTTTAAAAAAAAATTAATCGGGAAGTTCTCTAGCCTCGCCTACTATAAAAGTAAAGTTAAGTTACATGTGTATTCGGAAAACAACAAAACATTGCAAATTATGCTAGTTGATGCATGTTGTAGTTTTGGCATAACATTAACTTATTTCATAATACTGATAGTTCATATCACATGCCAATCATTTCTTTAAAAGGAATACTTTGTTTCTGTACTGTTTACCGACAACTGTACAATTACAGCGCCTTTGAACTTATGTGTGCATATGGCACGGAATCCCAATCCCGATTCAGATAAACGTGTGCTAGCCTGGTTCCGTGAGCTACCCATTACGCACAGGAACCAGGCTAGCTCATGCGCAGGCTGAATTTTCCCCATTGCATCCGGTTTAACCTCGCTTATATATTTTCTGCGTGGACCTCAGGGTCCACGCAATTATAACAAAAGCACATATATTCATAAATAACTACCCGCGAAAAAGGACGTGAAAGTTTTTTCATCACACAAAGATTGCTTACATATGGACGGACGCCGGACAACAGGTGATCAGAAAAGCTCACTTTAGCTTTCAGCTCAGATTAGCTAGAAGGTAAGCCTTGATACATATATGCACCATTCCCGGCTTTGAAGGTAGTTTTTGTATGTGAGAAAACTGCAGCAACTTTTAAAACAGAAACATCCAGATAAAAATACATTTTAAACATGTTCTAGTCTGTATGTTACCCATTCGGCAATTAAGTGAACTGTTGCCAAGGTAGTGAATGAACTATGTTCCATGACAAAGAAACACCGCTTTAAATTGTGTGCTAGTTGTTAAAGTTAATTATTTGTGTTTAAGTAAGAAAGTACACTTAAGCAAATTGTGGATTTAAAAAGTATGTCCGCTGACATATATTCTGTTTTTATCGTCTTGAAGCGATCTAAGAGACACCTGGCATCTTGTTTATAAACGTACCACACGTGTTGTTTCTACTTAGTAGAAATGATAATGATTTAACTAAGTATTTGGATAATTAACATTCTCCTCTTCAAAAAACTATGAGAATATGTGCAATTTTTCATCATTTTTTACTACTTCTTTGAAAAAATCACAAAGCGTTGAAGTCATAAAAAATGATTATCTTTTTTTTAATACAGATACTTACCGTATATCGTTGGTTTACTTCAAAGTGGCGAAATATAAATTAAAAGAATAATTTAAAGATTCATTCGAAGTGGCAAATATTCGTTAATAACGTGATATTTGCACGTCTGGGGTCAACTACTGATCAGTGGGTCCCTGGTGAAAAACTTTTAAGAATAAAACTGAATCTTAAATTCTAATGATCTTTTTACTGCACATACATCAGCCGTAGTGCATCTGACGTCTGTGACCTAAGCGTTTTTTTTAACATTTTTTAACATTTTTTAACATTCCAACATTGTCTAAAACGTATTTTTGGGTTGAATACTGTGAAAGAAAATGCTAAACCAGTGAAAGTGTTTCAATTATAATATACTTTAATGCACATTAATATCGAAAGATGTTCCTTACCACCTTATGGGGATGGGAGGGTTGCTTTGAATTTCTCTCAGGTTGTGGTACATAAATTCTATTACATTTGTAGCCTAGTCAATTTTCCCCTTTATTTAGTTGACTTAGTTTTTTTTTATTAAACCGAATATATTCACTTTTACAGGCCTATAATGAAATACGTATGTATTTATCATTCCAACATTATATTTAGGATTTTTTCTTCAACTTAGAAATGAAAAGTCTCCAAGGTGTTTGGGCCTTGAAACTTAGGAACGATAACCCTTACCTGGGGAACTTTCATACCAATTAAAATTTAAAATATTTTTTGTGTTTATTTGCAATCATTTTCATTCAATTTTTTATGTCACAGTTATCAAAATACATTTTCTTAAAACATCAGACAACTTTTTCAGATGAATTGTCAACAGAGTAAGAAAATATAAAAAATTATGTTTTGGGGAAATACTAAAAAAAATTGCAATAATAACATTTTTGAGTGTTAAGAAGTGTTATATTTTTTTATGTGTCCGAAGGAAATATCCATCATATGACAAAAACATTTCTCTCAATTTGTTAATAGCTATCTTTTTAAAAATAATTTTAACAAAATCACGAAAAAACATTTAAAAATTCTTTAAAAATACCTAGAGTATCCCTATAATCACTTTAATATTTGATAGGTATATGTTTTGTAGTCTTCTATTGAAAATTGGAATAAACTTTGGGTGTATAGAGCCACCTCAACACACTATTTGTTTGGGCATGCCATATCGTGGGATATATTTTTGTACCAATCGAACGTCAACTTCCTGTTAAATGACAACTATGTTTATTTTTGCCAAAATTTTCAAACAAATTCTTGTCAAAGATTTCTCAGCAACTATTTATCGCAGATGCTTGGAATTTTAACACATTACTTTTCTATGCATGCCATATTGTGGGATCTTTTTTTGTACCACTCGGACGTTAACTTCCTGTTAAATGACGACTATGTTCATTTGTAGCTAAATTTTCAAACAGATTTTCGTCAAAGATTTCTCAGCAACTATTTATCGTAGATGCTTTAAATTTTTACAACATTATTTGTTTAGGCATGTCATTTTGTGGGATTTATTAAATGTCGACTTTGCTTAATTTGCATATTCACATCAGAGCGGGGGTATCACTAGTGAGCATTGGCTCACAGATATCTTGTTCTGTTCTATCCTGTCTGCTATCTGACTAAGCTGAATGTGTTAAAATTTTATTGCGATGTTTATAAAGAACACCAGAACATTGAATGAACATGTTTTGGTAAATCATATGTTAAAACAGATATTTCATATATAAATTAACTGATGTATGGTGTTATGTAAATTATACCATCGTTTTGGTTTCACAACCCTGGGTAACCTCACTCGACTTTGTCTTGTGGTCCCCAAACCATGGTATTATTTACACACCACCAGACATTAGTTAAAAATCTACGAACTACATGTACCTATTACTTATCAATCAAAGCAAAAGAAGATTACCACAACTCAGGAGAAAGAGACAGCACACTGGAAAAGCTACAAACGTGGATCGTGCAATTGTAGAGTGGTTCAAGAGACTGAGGCATTAGAACATTCAATTGAACGGACTCGAATAACGTTTATTCGGAATGAAAATAATTCCCGTTATGATCATGAAAAACCATCTATTGTATATATGTTATAGACATTTCATGGTAGCAATATTGTTCACTTTCAAAATAGTAGGTCAATGACCTACAATTTTTTGGTTAATGACCATTGAATATTTTTTACCGGGTTTTCCAACGGAAAGTTAATAAAATGATGAAAATGGCGGGCGGGCGGCTGCCAAAAGGGTACCCTCATTGTACGGATAATAACTCCTCCTACAGTTTTCCAGATAGGAAGTTGGTCCTTTGCTTATCAATTGTACATATATCAGAGGTGTGCATATTGCTAGGATTTTGATTTCTGATAATTCATGAAAAAATACTAGCTTTTGAACTAAGTCATTTTTGGCAAATTATTGCTATAGCATATTGGTACTAGTACTCCGTTTCACTAGATACTGTAGGTAGTGTTTATCAATTCAGGGTTGATATGGATTATGGATACAGTTCACATAAAAGAAAACCCGGTTTGCTGTCACATTGACAGCTTGTCCCTTGTTTGAAAATTAAAGAAAAATTCCTTAAAGTTTTACACTATGCTTGAAATTTTCTTAATTGTTTAAATAATACAAAATCCTAAACAGTTTTAAACAGTTAATGAATGGCAGTGACACTACAAAGATACAAGGCCTTAAATTTTCATTAGCAATTTTTATTAATAATCCAGTCCGAATTTCCCCTATCAGTTTTCTAATCCCTACCAATTTTTGGTTCAATTTCACAAAAATCTGAACGATGGTAGTAGTAATTTTTTAAAGATAGTATTTAACTAAGTATATTGACCTAACTTTAAACGCTTCAAATCTACATAGGTCAATGATAAAAATTTTGAGCTATGGCTAAACAATGAGTAAACAATGTCCTTAAAAATGAAGCCCTAAAATCGTACTGGGTACCTCTCCTCTTAGCTAGTTGTTGATTAGAAGGCGGGTTTTAAATTACAAATTGTATTTTACTATTTAACCTAGAGTTTATTTAAAAAAAGAAAGAAATTACGACTGTAGAACAATCCTAAACATAATAATCCACTCGAAAATATAGCTGTTAATCTTTTGGAGCAATGATATTAGTTCTTACTGGTGTCTTTGGTCCTCGCAATCAATAGAATACTAATGTCTCCAAAAGTAAAATGCATACATGCTAGTTTCGTCACATGGTAAGGTAACTTTAAAAGTCTTTTTTTCACTGAACCTGAGCAAATCTTTGCTTTATTGAAGGCAACTATAGTTGTCTGCACCGCTTGGTGGGTCATAGGACCGACAACATCCAATAATAAGCTTTCAATGCTTATATTTATATTTCAATCTTATTTCTTTTTGCATGAAATATTGTGTATCGCCGCTATAAAGCAGTTATTTGCGTTCTAAGTCAGGGATATGAAACATACAAGGAACAGCCATATCAATGCTTTTTAGTAAACTTCCGCGACAAAAAAAGATAGTGCCAGAAACTTTGTGGAGAAAAATTTACTATTTACTGATGCCATCGTAAGACGTTGACTCCGACGTGGATAACGTCGATTTTGAAGAAGCAGGGGAATGATTAAAATACTTTTGAACATTATTCACAGAATTCATTTCACTAAAAATAATTTTTATATAAGTAATTTAATTTACATAAAAACGTTACATAAAAAGCTGTATATTTGATCATTTTGCTGTGAATATGCGTTTTACTACAGTTATGCGCATTTCCCTGCGCTGAGGGCGCGACCGACCTGAATCATATTGCAGCTTCTTAAAAATTGGCGTTCTCCACGTCGGAGTCAACATCTTACGATGACGTCAGTTGAGACGCTGTCGTAGCAATTGACCATAATTAACGTCGTGTATTTGTTATTGCAGCGTCAATAATTGAAATTGAAAATATAATTGCAAAATAAAAATATATGCGCGATCAATTCATGTTCTGTGCAAGTGAAAAGTTATTTTTTTCTATTACAAATAAAAATTTCATTTGATTCGTAAACACCGTTTTATTCTATAAAACTCTACATGTAAAATGGCTGGCACGACACATTTGTAGGACCGAATTATGAAGACAGATAGCATAAAAGAAAATCCGGTCAGTTTCGTTTTAATTTCGCATAAAGTTTTATTATACATAAATCTTTCATCGCTAAAAATTAAAAGAAAATAGTATGTTTGTAACTTTTTAAATATGAACCCCCTGTGTCCTATATAATCCTATATAAAATATCGGGGATGTTTCGGACAGAGGACCATATTTGAGCGCAGTAAACAGATAAGTAGATAACAGATTACATAGTTTACTCATAAGTTGATCTTACACCGTAAAATTTTTTAAAGAAATCGTATGTTTGAAACATTCTACCCCGAGACTCCTTACCAACAAATTGAGAGGATTTGAACGACACACACACACACACACACACACACACACACACACACACACACACACACACACACACACACACACATATATATATATATATATATATATATATATATATATATATATATATATATATATATATATATATATATATATATATATATATATAGCCTTGGTACAGCAAAAAATACTTAAATAAATAAAACAGAATGCGAAAGTCCAAATTAAATATATTGTTTACTGTTAGCGCTTTCAGCCATGTCGGCTCTTCAGACAGTTCTACAAAATTTTGTATAACTGTCTGAAGAGCCGACATTGCTGACAGCGCTAACAGTAAACAATATATTTAATTTGGACTTTCGCATTCTGTTTTATTTATTTAAATATATATATATATATATATATATATATATATATATATATATATATATATATATATATATATATATTTTGCTATTTAAATTAAAATATTCAATATGCTTGCGGTGAATGCAAGTCATACTTTGCCACCCATACTAAAATTCAATTATATCACATTTCATGTTTTACAAAGTAACAGGCGCTTTAAAAAATATTTTACGCTATGAAATAATTTATATATAGATTTATGTAATACACTTACATTCCTTCTACATTGTACATGTACATTCCTACTACAATGTACATGTACACATTTATCAATATCGATTTTATAGATGTCTAAAATTTTCATGATGAGTATTTTTAGTCAAATTGTAAACTTTTAAGCTTGAAAATCTTACATCGAATCGAAGACTATTTGAAAATAATGTTCTCAATATGCTTAAATTGTCTTGTCCAGTTTAAGCTTCTTAAACCACAAGAAAAAGGTAAAATTTCAACTAGGCAACTTACTAAAAAGAGTGTTTCAACCTTTGAAATTAAAAGAAAAGTCCTGCATGGCATGATAAATACATGTACATACAGGAGTTGTAAGAAAAGTGAGAGAGATTTTGACTGTTTTTTCAATAAACTTATTTCCTAATTCTGGAACAAATTACCGTTACCGATAATATCACCATTAGATAGGTAAGTTGGTCGGTTTAAAAAAATTATCAAAAGGAAAACTAGCCGGTTTCTTGTTTTCTCATTCTATATGTAAAATAATTAAATATAATGCTCTTGATTATATATGTCAAATATTTAAATATAAAATAACATTTTATTTATATAACTTCGATTACAACATTTATTTCATAAGAATTTCAGCATTCATTCAAATTCTTCAAAGACTACATCGCCGTAAATACTGGTGAAAAAACTCACATGCAAAGTCTGCTCATATCTAATATAATGCAACTTAAAAACCAAGGATATTTGACAATTAATGTATTCTTTTCAGAAAATATCGTATTTGACCTTAATAAATGAATCGCAGACCTATTTCTAAATAAAGACAACGAGTTTTTTGCATTTCCCAATAATAATTGGTTGTTTCTTAGTTTTCAAAAAACATCAGGTACGTAATACCAATTTCCGAAAATTTAGGAAATGAACTGTTACTCGTGACAGTCTAGTCATTAGTGTATTGAACATATTGTGTTAAGATATGATCATTAACAATATCCGGTCCAGTGACAGAGGTTAAATATCAGAAAAAGAATAAAAATGTGTACGTCTTTTTGGCTACCTGGCACAGACAAACAAGAAAAACGACAAATTTTTGTGAAACAACATAAAGCTAAATAATGTTTAAGGTACATTGAAAAACCATATTTAGATCATGATATTTTAAATCTTAACCTAAAGAACCACTGAAATGTTATCTGTAAAAGCTTTTGTACAAATAAAAGCTGATTTATATAAAATATCATTGCCAAGATCAAGTGAAATGCAAAACAGTGTACCTATTGTTTATGAAAAATAAGACCAAACCTTAATAATGACATCCTAAGTATCTAAATTGCCATTATCTGTTTAAAATACATTTTCAGGTTCGTTAGTTTAAAATCAAGAGTATAATAAAATTATCGTTCGCACAATAACATCAACAAACAAAACAATTTTAAAGCTTTTGTTCAACATAAACAATTTAAAGATAATACTGTAAGTCGGAAATTCCACGCTGTTAAAATTTCACGATTTCTCAAAAAGAACCAATCGCGATGGTTTTCATTTCACGCTGCAAGAAATCAATTTAGATTTCGCACGCTCAGATTACTGTATCGAATGTATCAGTGACTGTTTTTAAATGCACATCAGGCGGTAAATACGATAGTACTCTGAATTAAAACTAACTTATAACTTCTTCTGATTTTAACCCATCAAAACTTACGTGTCTAGGTAACAATACAATTGGTTAATATTTAACCGGGTTTTCCAACTGAAAAATCCGGTTATTAAAATGGTGGAAATGGCGGGCGGCTGCCAATAGAGTACCCTTATTGTACGGATAACTCGTAAACTCCTCCTACAGTATTCAAGATAGGAAGTTGTTCTTTTGCAGATCAATTGTACCTATATTGGAGGTGTGAATATTGGTTAGATTTAGATTTCTGATAATTTATTTAAAAAAATACCAGCTTTAGAACTTACTCATTTTTTGGCAAAATATTGCATATAGGGTACTCCATTGGATACGGTAGGTAGTGTTTATTAATTCAGGGTTGACATGGATTATAGATACAGTTCACATATAAAATCAAAGTACTGAAAGTACTGACACGAGTTGATGCTTCAGGAATCAGACATTTATTGCCCCTTTTCTGCTCTCAATAAGCATAACTTGAAATAAATAATTAATAAAGTATATAAATATCTTATTATACTAGGCCATAACATATCAAAGATAAATCAAATGCCGGAACGGCCACAAAGGCGTCGAACTGACTTTTTCTTTTATATAGAATGATATGATCAATAATTTGAATTTCTGTTAATTTAATAGTTGTATATCAAATAATTTTAGACATAGAATAGAGAAGTATATGAATTATGTTTTGTGCTGCTTTAAAAACAAAAATAAGTTTATTTTCTTATAAAATAGATATTGGTGCCTTTACAATTCAATAACTCATTATGGTTACAAAATTCGAAGAAATTTCAAAGTTTAAAAATAAATTATTTTCTTTAAACAATTTTCACAGGTTCGTGATTTGAATACATTAACGGTATGTCCCTAATTATAATAATAAAACATACTTTTATTTAGTTCAATTCCCGTTTGAAACAAGATTCCCTATGGTACTGTTGTTTACAAAACAAATCCACAACACGTGCTATCTAAAATGCTCGACCAGATCAACTGCATTATCGTGTTTATTTTTAGCAACAAAATCACTAGATACGTTTATCGCTTACATTTATTTTGGAGACCGTGCCCGATAACAAATAAATTTACATCGCAAATTTTATTTCTATCGGGCACGCTCTCCGATTAAAATGTAAGCGATAAACTAAAATAATATTTACTGAATGTTTACACCCGATTGTATTCATCCGCCATTTCTTGATTAAGCAAATGTATACTTATGCAATGAGTGGTCAATAACCAGGTAGGCAAAGTTTGTTTTTTTGTACACAATTTAGTTTAATAAATGGAATAAAAATCTTGTAATACGTTTAATACTTTAAGAAACTTATTTCTTATGCGCATTTAAAAAGCGGTGCAGTGCATGAATTTGGACGATTGCCAATCCAGACGATCGCTAGAAGGCTGTCGAGCATTAGCTCGACGCCTTAAAAATCATGAATCAGGAAAGATCATTTTTAAAATAAGAATTTATAAAGAGGAGCATATCTAAATGTTCTTTAAAGGGACTTTAAATTTTAAAAATTTTAAATTTCAGTTTTCCTTTTTCTTTATGTTCAGAATGGTTAATTTGGGTTTTTTTAATGTCTTGCCAAAACAAGATGGGGGAATAAGATGGCGCAAATGCCCATTCGGTTTAGTAGTGAAATACAATTTTGAATTTATTTTTCCCCAAAAAAATCTATTCAAATATATTATAATACAACTTTACAAAAGCAAAATTTCTAACTATAGTCATTTTTTAATATATTTAACAAAAAATAAGAAAAAAATATTGTCGGAAATTTTGGTGGTATCGAACCTGTAACATAAAAACCCTATGTATATATGGTTAGCTTATGCCAGGTACTCTAACCACTGAGCCATTTCAGACACAACAAAGTGGGCTTTTTAAATATCATGTGTGACTAAGGCCACGAACTACCGGACTTGTATTATTTTTTCAAAACGGTCAATTGTTGGGATACAAAATGATATTTTTTGAGTATAGTGGGTCATCTCTCCACGTTTTTGTTGACTGAAATCGGTTTGTTTTCAAATAGACCTTAATTAGACTATGAGAAAAATATGGAGCACAGACCCACTCTATAAAAGAAAATGCCTTGAAGTTCTAAAAAATGACAGTATTTGCAGGTTTTGATACGTTTACGCCTGTTTTAGTCATCATATTCCAAGTATTGAACATACCTTTGGGTTAAAAATCAATTCGTTAAATGTATATTGTTTTAAATGATTTTTAAAAAAACCCATCAGATTTATTGATACTTTAATTTTTCAGTAGCCTGTCCGACCGCGTATGGGCATTTGACCCGCCTTATCCATCCATCTTCTTTAAAAGTCATATATTGAGTTAGAAGCACGATACAGAGTTTTTATTTCTTTGTTTTGTAAACAAAACTCGAGTCTTGTTATTGTTTACATATGTGTTTTGTTGGTATGAATTTCCGTCAAATGTTGCTGTCCTCTAGATCTGTTGATAATATTATTTTATAGAGGGATGTTCAGCCATCTTGTACATTTTAGGGTCAAAATGTAAACATATATTAAACTGGTTTGTTTTTGCCCAAAACTGACTAAAACAGTTGTCATAACATAAAAAAGCAATAAATATGAGTTTTACTTAATGTTAAGTAAATTACGCATACAAAACAGAAAAACAGAACAACCTCTTTTTTAAAGCGACATGGTCCGATTTTATATCAGATTTTGTGTACGCTTTTAAACGATGGTTATGCTAAGTATGTGTATAATAACAAACATTGCGGTAGTTTTGCCGGTCAATTAAGCCATATTTTAATGAATAAAAATGATGAACTTTTTTTTTTACAAAACAAACGTCATAAAAAGGGTATTGCGTTATTTCGCTTCATATTAAAATTCGCCCTGACGTCGAGGCAGGGATGATTGTATTACGACTTTGACATCGAGTGTAAATACGAATTCTGGCAAAACAAAATAAAGATAATTAGTTTGTATGGGCAATTATTTGATACAGTAGTAGCCAAAAAGTTAGACCATGCAGCTTTAAACAGGTGGTATGTATTGTTATAATAATCTGGCAAAAGCTAGTGCATTCATGTGCATTGAAAAATAAATGCGTATAAAACTATCTTTTCGAACTTCTTACATCCTCACAATGTCAGGGGTCCTGAGTCCACTCGTGGCCGTGACCACGAGTGGACTCAGGACCCCTGACATTGTGAGGATGGACTTCTTATTACACTATACATGTTCAATGTATCTGTTGACTTTTGCTGACAAAACATGTTTTCTTGATATATATAAAAATACAAAGCTTTTGAATTTATTTTTCATATGCTTTGAACTTTCATATTTACACACGCAATATGTGCTACAATTAGGCTATCAACTCTAGCATATTTCTTGTGTTGACAAAAGAAATTCTGCAGATTTCTCAGTTAACTGTTTTGCCGCCATATTTAAGATAAGAGTGTAATTTCCAACACATGCCCTGCACAAAGTGTAGACGGTGTACACCTAAAGTGTACACTTTTGCACTTGAATAAAGAAAAGTGTACACCGGTTGTAAGGTGTAGACAAATCAAGCGCGCCCTATACATCGCCCTACAGTAACTACCACGCTAATCTATTTTTAATCTATGACGTATATAAACATGCGCGCAGTTTTCCCGATGTGCATGTTGCAGGGCCACACTGACCTTCAACTGGACGAAAGATCAAATCACATAGGACCCCCCCCCCCCCCCCCCAGCTCTTGATTGATTTTAACTCTTGTGCTTCAACTCTTTGTTTTGTCACACTAAAATCATTTCACCTTTGATAAAGTAAGTAATGAAACGCATTCATGTGCTTGAATTTCAACTCTTGTGTGGGGAAAACGTTAAACGTCCACCAATGAGCTGAGCTTATCTGCATAAAAGCGATTACAGCGCGGATATCATATACATGCAAATACGTCAAATTTAATTAAAGCGACATTTTTATCAGTCAATAAAAATGTTCTTGGTTATGAAGAAACATACTTGATATGTTTTATACAATTTATTAATGGCAACAATAATGTATCTTTAGTAATATATGAAATATGTCAGAAGATTTTCCTTGAACCTATATTGTTGTGCGGATTGATATCAATTAACAAAAAGAAAATCATGATTTTCTGTTGATTAAAATACGTTTGATAACAAATTTTACCTCCGATAAAAGAAGTCATTCTTTCATGATTCATATCATTGCATTTTGATAATTGATGTATTAGTTTGACCATCAATACGAAAATGTGATTTAACCCAGTGATGGGAAACCCCTTTGCAGTGACTATACTGAGTTGATACACATCAACTCCTAAAAAAACCCTGGTTTGCTGTCACATTGTCAGCTTTTCACTTGTTGATATAATCTTCCGAGAGTAAACTTGTAGATCCTAAACTGGGCGAGAAACGGAAAATTTGGAATTTAACAGTCTAATTCTCCCACATTGCCGAACCCTCTTCAAATATAATTAGACAAAGTGATCGTGCAATAAATAAAGTATTAGTAATAGAATTGATACGTTTTTGAAAACTGATGATATTATTCACGATGGGCTTAATTTCACGGAAAAATAATAAATCACGAACATAGTGAAATTAAAACCATCGTGATTATTTGCCAATCTACAGTACGTACATAAATATTGTTATCGGACAATAGCAAATTTTAAAATAATTCATCGGCTCTGATATCGATATGCCCCATTGAAATTATTACTTCAAAATTTTCTTTTTAACGTTCTTCAAATGAAAACAAAGGCTGTAGGAAAGGAATTCGAAATTGCAAGAGAAATGATCGAAATTTACACCCGGTATTTGATTTGGTTTGAATAGAACCTGTTCAAATTTGATAATGATGCATTTTTAAAATTTTTATTATTATAAAATGTAGCAACAAAATTTCATTTCACTTCTGTGTTAGGTAACTGCTTTCGCGGATGTTCGAAGTTATTTGAAATTTGAAAAGATCTTATAGAGGCATGGTCACAATTTTGGTCAAATTTTATATTTTCTGTTTTTATTATCTACAATGCTTTAAGAATGCATTTCTAATGATCAAATAAAAATTTGCAATTGAGTGTTATTCGTATAAAGAGTTATAAACAAAATACAGGGCTCATAATCTCATAATTCTTTGCCGTGTAAACAAGGCCCGCATCTGGGTTTTTTAAAACATAGATTCAATATACCAGTAAAAAAATCTTTTTCAAGTTGAGTTGTCTATCTTCTTTATCATTTCATGTATAAATAAACAGTTCCTAATTTTTAACACATCCATTTAGGTCTTAAACGGGAATTTTCACATCAACATTCAAACTGCAAACAAAAGCTGTGTTTACATAGCAAAGAATTGTACGCTATATATTTGCTTACAACTCAACGAATGACACACAAAATCTGGTTGCATTTTAAACATGTCTTCCTAAAGCATTATAAACATTAAAGTAAAAAATATATATATATATATTTGACCAGAATTGTGACCATGCCTCTTTCAAAGATTTCCAGAAAAAAAACCAATTTTCATAATTTTACATAATTATACTTGAGTAAAGAAATGACGAATTGACACTTGCCTGTGTTTTATAACTTTTATTGAATAGCTACATTATGCTTGTTTGTAGTTTCTTTTAAAATGTAAAAAATAAAATAATTATGGACTAAAATCAGCCCACTTACTTTTGAGATCGTTTTGAACACAAACTACAGTACACTGTCAAATCCTTTGAATGTTATAATATTGGTGTTTCTAGACAATTTTAAACACATAAAAATTAAAAATAGTGATATCATTGCAAAAGAAATCAAAAAATGCATGCATCAAAAGTGGATTTGTAAACGTAGTTAGTGCTTTTATGTAAATACAAACTAAATTAACAACCACAGAATAATTAAAACCGTACACTTCCTACAAAAGCCTTTTTCCGCAATATTCTGACAGAACTTTGACATAAATTTGCAAAGTTATATTCTATCAAAATCAACAAGTCACGCTTTTTAAAAAATATCCAGGCATCTCTTTCATAAAACATGGGTATCTTCTAAAGTGTCATTAAAATGTGCACGTTAGGAGTAGTATATATTGATACCGAACTGTTTAAAGGGATTATTTCCATTTGGTTAATCATATAAAATGAATCTTTTTATTCCATTTTTAACATGCATGTTTGTAAGTTTGGAAGTCAGCGGTTTTCAACACTTTGTGCACCGAATAATTCGTAAACACATGAAAGGTAATTATAATATTTCTATTGTATCTGTTTAAATCCATTTTAATTTTAATTTTTTTATTTTTTCAAGTTCTTTCAGGTAGTCAAAGTCATATTGTAGTATTAATATGTAAATATTGCTTACAATATAACGGATAGCAATGATACAGGAATTACTTTTAAGTATTAATATAAACATTGTTTATTTTATCGAACAGTGTCAAAACTTGAGCTAAAGCGTAACTTTTAGCAATATGCCTTTGTAGAGACAGATAATTCTGATCGGACATTTGAAATTGAGGACTGTGACGAAAGTTCAACAAAGAGGATCGCCCCTCACCCTACTTCGACAATAGCAGCTTCATTAAAGAAAGGATTTTTTGCATCTACGATGTCTCCCAAAACGAGCAAGGTTATTGAAGCCCTCGAAATTGAAGACTACAAAGAAACTTTTACAAAGTTGACCAACACTTTCCCCTCTACTTCAAAATCGACTACATCAACGAATGCACCTATATCTTCTACGAGGGCAACCAGAAATAACCCAGGTAAATACTCAAACACACACACTCTCTTCTCCAACAAACTATTGCTTGTGATACAAGGATATAAACGCAAGTTTTGTATTCTACAGATATGAGACCATTGTCTTCGCATGTCAACCGAGTTTTACTCTCACCCATTTGCAACATGTGTGACGGATATAAGAATCCCAACCATCGAAAGCTATGCCAACAGCGGAGATGTTAAGTAATATCTGCATTAGATTGTGTATTCATTGTGAATAAATTATAATGGTTTAGGTTAGAAATATTTCCTGACAATGATTTATATAAATTACTGGTATATAATGTTTGCTTTACGGGGTAAATATTTCAGATACATGTATATCATCAAGTACTTATTTTTATATCGTTGTCCAATTTTTACAATTAAATGAGCATCAGAAGTTAAAGTTGTTTTTCTTTCAATTTCCGCGATTGGTTGGAGGGGGGGGGGGGGGGGGGATTTTCAGAAATATAATATAAAATAGCATATTCAGCCTATCAGAATGTTGGAAGAACCATTTAATAGGATACCTTTTCTTTCTAAAAGTTTATGTTTAGAGTGATGAGCATTATATATATATTTTTTTATAAAAAGGTAATATATGATGCTCTTTTTTCTAAGCATTGATTAAAAAATGTCACTAATGTCCCTGTCCTTCCAAGTTAACCAAGCATATTTGAAATTTTAAAAGAATAACATTGGCATATATTGCGCAATTTCCTTAGTACTGTTAGTTTTAAACTAAATTGAGTTTGTTTTGTATTGTTATAATTTATTTGAAATTTGTGTTATACCATATATTTGTTTTATTTAGAAGTTAATCATTTTAAGACATAGTAAACTGATTAATGATTTTAGATTAATTTTGATTAATTTACAAGTTTAAATTCAATGAGCTAGAACAAAACTATCAAATTGACCTATCATATAGAGCTAAACACTTTGATGACCAACATTTGACTGGTTGGACACAATAATTTGAATACTTCTACATAATTACATGTAAGGAACATTCTTTTAATTGTTAGTAAAATAGGCATGAGCTATGATTTCGGTATTCAGAAAAATTAAACAGGTTCGCTCCTCTCTTTTTGGGGTAACAATTATATGTCACCTCTTAACTAAATCTTTTTTTAATCCTATATTGATTCTATTTGCCTAATAAACCATACTGAATAAAATTGTTTTAAGAAAATCATATATTTACAGAGTTTAGTAAGAGACTATATTTTGTGGCGGAAGGTTTCAAGAAAAAAATGAACAATTTTCATAACTCATTAGTTTTAGATTATTGTTACTTTAGCCTTTTAATTTTCAGCCCAAACTAAACTTTCAGATAGTTTGTGTATTATGATACATTCATGTTGTTCTGAAAAACATTTTTGAACAATATTTTGATATTTCTATCGATATATTTTGTATATTCAGCTTGAATTTCTTAGAAGTCAAGAAAAAATTAACTCTAACCGTACCTTAAATTAGCTGTTTTCATGTCATATCTCATTTTTTGAGATGTTACCCCTATTTTTATATGAGAAATTAAACAGGCATGGTTACGATTTTTGGTCAAATTCTATTTTTCTGTTTCTAAAATTTACAATGCTTAAGAAATGCATTTCTAATGATGAAATGAAATTTGTGAGTCAGCCGTAGAGTTAAAAGCAAGAAAAATGGCTCACAATTCTTTGTCATGTAAACAAGGCTCGTGCCCTTTTTTATTTACAAAGGTTCAACATACCACTTAAAATCTTTTTCAAGCTAATTTGTCTAGCCTTTTATTCATTTTAAGCATAAAGAAACAGTTTCTACCGTTTAACACATTCATTTTAGGTCAAAAACTGGAATTTTCACTTCAACATTTAAACAATTTATATATAGGTCTGCCAATTAAATCGGAGAAAACTGTGTACCCTACTACTATTTTGACTTTTTTGGGACTTGAGTTAGACACTGTGCAATTTCAAGTTAGATTACCCAATGATAAGCTTATTCAGTTGCAATCAGAGATCAAAAAATTTCAAAACAGACATTCTGTTACATTACAGGAACTACAGTCCCTTATTGGAATGTTAAATTATGCGTGTTGTGTAGTGCCTCCTGGGCGTACTTTTTTAAGGAGACTCATTAACTTGACAATAGGTCTTAAAAAGCCTCATCATCATCGCAACCTCAATTTGGAAGCAAAGGCAGATTTAAAAGCTTGGCAGGTTTTCTTAGAAAGCTTTAATGGCAAAGCCTTCTTCCCATCACACATTGTTCATTCAACGTCCTCCCTGCATTTATTTACGGATGCAAGCAATCTAGGTTTTGGGGGTATTTTTGGTACAAAATGGTTCTCAGAAAAATTTTCACAAGAGTGGTTATCTTGCCATATTTCAGTTCGTGAATTTTTACCCATTGTGATAGCATTTGAACTTTGGGGGTCTTGTCTAGCTAATTCCACCGTTGTTATTCATTCGGATAACTCTGCAGTTGTTCATGTTATCAATAAAACCACATCCAAAGATACCAGGCTTATGCAACTCATGCGAAGACTAATGATTTTGTCGTTGTCACATAATATCCATTTTCAAGCACAACATATTCCTGGAGTTGCAAATACAGCAGCTGATTTACTTTCTCGGTTGCAGGTTCCACAATTCCTCATCAGATTTCCAAATATGGACAAAACACCTACACTGGTTCCAGCCTCTCATGTCAAGATCTGACTAAGACAGTTGATGTACTCATTCGCAATTCCCTTTCCAAGTCTACAGTTTCAGCTTACAAGGCAACATATCTAAATTATCAAAACTTTGTGATTCAATTTTTTGGCCCGACTGAGCAGCCACTGCCCCCTTCTTTAAAACATTTAACAGCTTTTATAGCTCATTGTTACATCAAAGGATTAGCGGCATCAACAACTCGTACTTTTATCTCATCACTCAGTTTTATTTTTCAGTTGGGAAATTACCAGGATATTTCTCAAACATTTTTAATAAAGAAAATGTTAAAAGGTTTTCATAAATCCAAACCAACAACTGATCCGCGCTTGCCAATCACTCCAGAAATTTTAAGCTCACTTTTGCAGTCTTTGGAACACACAACCTCTTCCTTTTTTACCAAACTGCTTCTTAAAGCTATGTTTATTTTAGCTTTCTGTGCATTCCTTCGCATTGGGGAAATTACCAAAACACCTAATCCTACACAACATTTCCTTCTATTTGGTAATGTTTTTACAGGTTTAGATGAACATCAAAATGGTTATGTGGAAATTAACATTCCCCACTTTAAACATGCAAAATCTAACACTACTACCCTTCGTCTACATCAAAACAAAAATAACCCATGTTTTTGTCCTTACCAATCAATGCATAATTATCTCAAAGTTAGGAAACACGCTTCTCCATCTGACCCCCTATTTTCTTTCATGGATAATACGCCTATCTCTAAACAATACTTTACACAACAACTTCGTCTTGCCCTTTCATTTTGCAATTTTGATCTTAACCGTTACCAATCACATAGTTTTCGCATTGGAGCAGCAACAACTGCAGCCGCGAGAGGATTCTCAGAGCTGCAAATTCAAACAATGGGTAGATGGAACTCCAATGCTTTCAGGAAATATATCCGTATTCCTGCATTACAATTTTAAAACTCTTTTCTGTGTGCTGTTCAGTCAGGGGCTGATAGTACTATTTTCAATGTAATTTGACATTTCTGTGTGTATCCAATCAGACAGGGGCTGTTGGTTACTATTTTCATTTAACAATGATGTTTTAATGTTGAGATATATGTTACGTGTTCAAATAACCATTCAGACAGGGGCTGATGGTTACCATTTTATTTGTCATATTTTCTTTTCTTTTTTTTATGGGGCGTTGACAAGATAGACACCTATGAGAAAACTTGCTGTCTGCCACCACCCACCCCTCCTCCATATTGTATCTAGTCATGTTAATGTTTTATTGTTGCCTTCTAGGGGTTAACGCCCCCTTTTTCTCCAGATATGCATTATTCTTGAGACTCAGTTAATTTTGGCTAGATATTTTTTAGGTCGATTATGCCGAAATTGTATTCTAGTCTTTCGATACAACTTATTGTTGCTCTCAGGCACAAACTTGACTTTTTATGATCTGTCTCCTTTCTTTTGATATTTATGTACATACATGTAACTTATTTTACTTTGTACATGTTTTTTATTGTGCCTTTTGTTCATTGTCATTTATTGCATCATTCAATAAATGACCATTTCTAAAAAGCTTTGTTTACATAGCAAAGAACTGTAAGCTCTGTAACTTACTTATAACTCGACAAATGACACCCAAATTTTGGTTGCCTATTAAAATGCCTTTCTAAAGCATTGTAAACATTAAAATCGGATTTTTTTTGCCAAAATCGTGACCATGCCCCTTTAAATGTGTGACTATTTGTATGCAATGTTTTGGAAAGTTGGCATTACTATAATTTTTGTAATTTGGGTTATAATTTGATTTCTCCAAAATTTTGTAACAATCTTTACATTTGCTGTTGTATTCATTATGTACTGGCATTTGAAGTCATCAGTAAAGCAAGGTTTAATAAACTTTGACTTGGTTATTACTTTTAAAGTCAATAGATGTGTTCAACTACTACTGTATTGAGATCATAACCAAGTAATAGTTCCAACTATAAATATTTGTTTGAGTTTTTTCAAAGAATCAATTTCCATGCAAAATGAATGCAATAATTTAAAGCTGCTTGGTCCGATTTTTTTGTTATTATAATATCAAATAATTGTCCAAACAAACCATTTATAACTTCCTATTTACACCAGCAGAATCGGTCTTCTTTCAAAGTTAAAAATATTCAAAGTAAATAAAAATAGTTTCTCTTGGACAAACGTAAAAACACACCAAAATGCATCATGGGATGTTTAGAAAGGGGAACTGTTTGGTTTCGTCCCCCGAATGATTAGGTTTATTCAACCCGCATTCTATGCATCGATTGTAAACAAAGCAAACTTCAGAAATATAAGCGAAAAAAAACATACACAGATTTAATTGTAATTTGTCTAAACATTACGACATTTAATTATAGCGATGTCAAAGTCGTAATACAACCATACCCGTCTTGACGCCAGTGGTGAATTTCAACATGAGGCGAAATAACGCGATACGCCATTTATGTCGTTTGTTTTGTTAACAAATCTTGTAAATAATTTTTTCATTGAAATTTGGCTTAATTGACTAGGAAAACTACTGAAATGTCTATTATTATACATATACTTAACATAGCCATCGTTTAAAAACGTGCACAAAATTTGATATAAAATCGGACCAAGCAGCTTTAAGAAAAATTATCATTTTTGTTTGGGACCCCATATTTCCAAAAAATAGCTTGTGACATAGGTCACAAATAAAATAAATGAACATCTTAGGTCCCCATCTTTATATCCAAGATGTTTTTGGATGATTGACATCACTGGTATTTCAGATTCCAACCTCCTTTAAGCATTGATTATCAAATGTTCTAAAAAAATTATTAATTTTTCTAAACGGAGTTTATTTTGAATTTATGACATTAACAAGAGAAATGCTGTCAATCTGACAGCAAACTGGGTTTTCTTTTTTGTGAATATGCCTATATTCCATTTGTCCACCCTGAATTGATGAACACCACATGTACCTATCGAGGGGTCCTCTATATGCAGTACTTTGCCAAATAATGACTAAATACAACAGCTGGTATTTTTTAAATAAAACAGCAAAAATCAAAAACCTAGCAATATGCAACGTCTGATATATGTCCAATTGATCTGCTATAGAACAACTCCCTATTTTCAAACTGTAGGAGGAGTTATCCGTGCATTAGGGGTACCTTATATGCAACTATGAAACGCCACAGCTGCCTTATGTGGCTTTTTAATGTGAAGATGGTGCTTTATTAGCACACCTGAGCTGAAAGCTTAAGTGAGCTCTTCTGATCAAAATTTGTCCTTTGTCTGTAGTCATTGTTGTAAACTTTTCACATTTTCATCTTCTTTTCCGGAACCACTGGGTCGATTTCAACCAAACTTGGCACAAAGCATCACTAGGTGAAAGAGATTCAAATTTGTGCGAATGAAGGGCCACTCCCTCTTTAAAGGGGAGATAACAAAGAATTATTAAAAATTTGTTTGTATTTTTCAAAAATCTTCTTCTCAAAAAGCATTAGGCAAGAAAAGCAGCAACTTTTATGGAAGCATTCTAGGAAGTGTACATTCAAGTTTGTTCAAATCATGGTTCCAGGAGGTAGGGTATGGCCACAATGGGGGGATAGACTTTTACATAGGAATATATAGAGAAAATCTTTGAAAATCTTCTTAAAAACTATTAGGCCAAAAAAGCTGAAACTTGTGTTGAAGCATTCTCAGGTTGTGAAGATTCAAGTTTGTTCAAATCATGGTTCCCGGGGGGAAGGGTGGGACCAAAATGGGGGATGGACTTTTACATACGAGAATTTAGAGAAAATCTTTTAAAATCTTCTTTTTAAATATTATTAGGCCAAAAAAGCTTAAATTTGTGTTGAAGCATTCTCAGATTGTGTAGATTCAAGTTTGTTTAAATCATGGTCCCCGGGGGTAAAGAAGGGCCAGAACTGGGGGACAAATTTTACAAAAATACATTGGAATATGTGAGCGATGTGGCCCCTGGGTCTCTTGCTATATTATGCTGTAGCTATTTCACGTGAAGATGGTGCTTTATTATATGAAGAATGTGCTTTATTAAATTATGCTGTGGTTATTTCATGTGATGATGGTGCTTTATTATATGAAGATGGTGCTTTATTATATGAAGATGGTGCTTTATTGGACGAAGATGGTGCTTTTTTATGTGATGGTGATTTTTTTTAATGTGAAGGAGGTCACACTGAACTTTATTTTTGAAGACTGAGTTTTAAACATTTGTAATCTCGAACCACAGCATTATAAATTAAAGCACAATCTTCTTATGAAATAGCCACATAAGGCAGCTATGGCGTTCCATATGCAATATTTTGCCAAAAAATGACCAGGTTCAACAGCTGGTATTTTTTTTATTAATTATCAAAAAAACAAAATCCTAGCAATATGCACACTTCAAGTCCAATTGATCTGCAAAAGAACAACTCCCTATCTTGGAAATTGTAGGAGTTATCCGTACATTAGGGGTACATTGTACCCTTTTGGCAGCCGCCCGCCCGCCTGCCATTTCACCATTTCAATAACCGGATTTTTTCTTAGGAAAACCCGTTTAAAAACTATTATTTGGCAAAACAACTACAAAATTAAGTGCAATCAAATACAAGATACCCATGTGCCACATCGCTGACCTGAAGAACAGTTTCTGTACTTTCTTTTTTTTCAATTAATAAACAAACATTGTTTAACTTGCAAAAATTCTCATACGTATATTTCTGCATATAACATTACATGTACATCAAACAAGAGGTTTTGTAAGCAAGCTTACATATGATACACCCCATTAAGAAAATATAGTTACTCGAGTATTTTTCTTTTGTAAAGTAATATATGCAGCATTTTTCACACAGTGACCTTGAACTTGCAAAAATGACCAATGCTCAAGGTCAGGAAATATTTACAGGTCACAAGCAATCTGTGTCAAATTTTAGCTTTAAATCATAGTCCCAAACTAGCGCAAGTTTTAGTGCGCCGAAAAATGCAACTTTTCAGCACATACTGAACTGTTGCTCCATCCACGTGTCCATCCGAATTTTTCACATCTATAGCTACAGACCTACAGCTAGATATACAATCTGCCAAGGTATAAATCGTTTGGCCTTTTAAGTAAGTTTCAATGTGTTTTAATCGGCGTTTAAATAAAAAAATTAGTTTGACACAAATCTGCGAAAGGTTGGGTCTACTGTAAGATATATTTGTCCGTAAATATAGAAGTTCCAACTATAAATATTTGTTTGATTTTTTTCAAAGAATCAATTTCCATGCAAAATGAATGCAATAATTTAAAGCTGCTTGGACCGATTTTTTTGTTATTATAGTATCAAATAATTGTCCAAAGAAACCATTTATAACTACCTATTTACACCAGCAGAATCGGTCTTCTTTCAAAGTTAAAAATATTCAAAGTAAATAAAAATAGTTTCTCTTGGACAAACGTAAAAACACACCAAAATGCATCATGGGATGTTTAGAAAGGGGAACTGTTTGGTTTCGTCCCCCGAATGATTAGGTTTATTCAACCCGCATTCTATGCATCGATTGTAAACAAAGCAAACTTCAGAAATATTAGCGAAAAAAAACATACACAGATTTAATTTTAATTTGTCTAAACATTACGACATTTAATTATAGCGATGTCAAAGTCGTAATACATGTACAACCATACCCGTCTTGACGCCAGTGGTGAATTTCAACATGAGGCGAAATAACGCGATACCCCATTTATGTCGTTTGTTTTGTTAACAAATCTTGTAAATAATTTTTTCATTGAAATTTGGCTTAATTGACTAGGAAAACTACTGAAATGTCTATTATTTTACATATACTTAACATAGCCATCGTTTAAAAACGTGCACAAAATTTGATATAAAATCGGACCAAGCAGCTTTAAGAAAAATTATCATTTTTGTTTGGGACCCCATATTTCCAAAAAATAGCTTGTGACATAGGTCACAAATAAAATAAATGAACATCTTAGGTCCCCATCTTTATATCCAAGATGTTTTTGGATGATTGACATCACTGGTATTTCAGATTCCAACCTCCTTAAAGCATTGATTATCAAATGTTCTAAAAAAATTATAAATTTTTCTAAACGGAGTTTATTTTGAATTTATGACATTAACAAGAGAAATGCTGTCAATCTGACAGCAAACTGGGTTTTCTTTTTTGTGAATATGCCTATATTCCATTTGTCCACCCTGAATTGATGAACACTACATGTACCTATCGAGGGGTCCTCTATATGCAGTACTTTGCCAAAAAATGACTAAATTCAACAGCTGGTATTTTTTAAATAAATCAGCAAAAATCAAAAACCTAGCAATATGCTCAAGGTCAGGAAATATTTACAGGTCACAAGCAATCTGTGTCAAATTTTTGCTTTAAATTATAGTCCCAAACTAGCGCAAGTTTTAGTGCGCCGAAAAATGCAACTTTTCAGCACATACTGAACTGTAGCTCCATCCACGTGTCCATCCGAATTTTTCACATCTATAGCTACAGACCTACAGCTAGATATACAATCTGCCAAGGTATAAATCGTTTGGCCTTTTTAATAAGTTTCAATGTGTTTTAATTGGCGTTTAAATAAAAAAAACAAGATATCTGTGAGCAAATGCTAACTAGTGATACCCTGCACTGATGTGAATATGCAAAATAAGCAAAGTCGACATTTAACAGAAAGCTGGCATCCGATTGGTACAAAAATATATCCCACAATATGGCATGCCTAAACAAATAGTGTGTTAAAATTTCAAGCATCTGCGATAAACAGTTGCTGAGAAATCTTTGAGGAAAATTTGTTTGAAAATTTTGGCTAAAATAAACAAAGTACTCATTTAACAGGAAGTTGACATCCGATTGGTACAAAAATATATCCCACGATATGGCATGCCTTAACAAACACTGTGTTAAAATTTCAAGCTTCTGCGATAAATAGTTGCTGAGAAATCTTTGAAGGAAATTTGTTTGAAAATTTTTGCTAAAAATAAACAAAGTCGTCATTTAACAGGAAGTTGACGTCCGATTGGTACAAAAATATATCCCACGATATGGCATGCCTATACAAATACTGTGTAAAAATTTCAAGCATCTGCGATAAACAGTTGCTGAGAATTCTTAGACAGACATTTGTTTGAAAATTTTTGCTTAAAATAAACAAAGTCGTCATTAAACAGGAAGTTGACGTCTAATTGGTACAAAAATATATCTCACGATATGGCATGCCTATACAAATACTGTGTAAAAATTTCAAGCATCTGCGATAAACAGTTGCTGAGAATTCTTTGACAAAAATTTGTTTGAAAATTTTGGTTAAAAAATAAGCAAAGGCGTCATTTAACAGGAAGTTGGCGTCCGATTGGTACAAAAATATATCCCACGATATGGCATGCATATACAAATACTGTGTAAAAATTTCAAGCATCTGCAATAAACAGTTGCTGAGAATTCTTTGACGAAAATTTGTTTAAAAATATTGGTTAAAAAATAAGCAAAGTCGTCATTTAACAGGAAGTTGGCGTAGGATTGGTACAAAAATATATCCCACGATATGGCATGCCTTAACAAACACTGTGTTAAAATTTCAAGCATCTGTGACAAATACATGTAGTTGCTGAGATAAATGCGACAGAAAATTTTGTTACGGACGGACAGACAGACGGACG
Source organism: Magallana angulata (assembly GCF_025612915.1). Taxonomy (NCBI): domain Eukaryota; kingdom Metazoa; phylum Mollusca; class Bivalvia; order Ostreida; family Ostreidae; genus Magallana; species Magallana angulata. The sequence goes on from NC_069117.1 coordinate 16,623,414, forward strand.
GACGGACGGACGGACAGACAGACAGACAGACACACAAGGGTAAAACAGTATACCCCCGCTCCGAAGGATATAATTAGTTTGACACAAATCTGCGAAAGGTTAGGTCTACTGTAAGATATATTTGTCCGTAAATATAGAAGTTTGTTTACTCTCAGTTTGCTTTATCTCATACTTTCATTTCATAGTTTCATTCTGAAGTAAAATTGAAAAAATTGATACATTGTAATAAGCACACCCTCCACAACCTGAATTTTGCAACAAGAACTATAGAATTAATTATTTGGGTGAAAAGTTTAGGTAATAAGAGTGCATGACCGAATATTGAAAAGGTGAATTACTCTGATGACAGGAAATACTTTTTAAAAATTTGTTCACGGACAAAATATATTTTACATCTTACAGTGAAAGTTTTCAATAATGCACTAAAGATGCTAGAGTATACATGTTTTACTTATACACCCCTTTCTGATTTCCAGGGGCCAGACAAAAATTTTTCAATTTAAATGAAAAAAAATTGCTAGACTGCCTTATTTTCTCACTTGATTTGCATTCATTCCTATGTCAGTGTATCAGCTCTTGTCAGTTTAAAAAAAAAGACAACAACAGAACAAAACTAGAGGTACTGTGAGCAAGCTCACAATTGATACCCCCCGCTAAGAAAAATCAGAACTCATGTATTTTTTCTATTATAGAAAATATTGGATGAATCTATTTCATCGTCCATTTTCTATAAATAACAACTGCTCTATTTTTTAAAACTGTTAATGCTTATATGAGTACAAAAACCAATTTCTATTCTTTAAATTCCATTTTAGTTAAAGTTAACTGTTAATGCATAAGGACATTTGCATCCTTATGTTAACAAACATGACTCTGTCAAACGAAATTCCACATGTCAAGCAGCCACTTAATAAAACATTTTGAATTATTGGTATACTAAGCCCGATTTTTTTTATAACAATGACCTTGAAATTCCTCAATTGACCTTTGGTCAAGGTCATGACATACTCTCAGGTTAAAAGCATTCTAGATGTGAATTAAGAACTTCCAATATTTGTCCATTAGAAAGATATGGACTGGACACGAGTTTTATACTTGTCTGCAAGTGACCTTGGCCTTGCCAAAATGACCTTGGGTCAAGGTCATGACAAACCCTTAGCTTATAAGCAATCTTTGTGTGAACTGAGAACTTCCAATGTTTCTCCATAAGAAATATATGGACCGGACAAGAATTTTGCACTTTTTTCTGCCATTCACCTTGACCTTGTCCAAATGACCTTGGGTCAAGGTCATGACACACCCTTAGGTCTTAAGCAATCTTTGTGTGAAGTAAGAACTTCCAATGTTTCTCCATTAAAAAGATATGGACCGGACACGAATTTTGCAATTTTTTGTCAGTGACCTTGATATTGCCCGAATGACCTTGGGTTAAGGTCATGACACACCCTTAGGTCATTAGCAATCTTTGTGTGAAGTTAAAACTTCCAATGTTTCTCCATAAGAAAGATATGGACCGGACACGAATGTTGCACTTTTTCTGTTGGTGACCTTGACCTTGCCCGAATGACCTTGGTTCAAGGTCATGACCCACCCTTAGGTCATAAGCATTCTTTGTGTGAAGTTAGAACTTCGAATGTTTCTCCATAAGAAAGATATTGACCGGACACAAATTTTGCACTTTTTCTGCCAGTGACCTTGACCTTATGACCTTGGTTCAAGGTCATGACACACCCTTAGGTCATAAGCAATCTTTGTGTGAAGTAAGAACTTCTAATGTTTCTCCATAAGAAAGATATGGACCGGACACGAATCAAACAGACAGACGGACGGACGGACGGACAAGGTGATTCCTATATACCCCCCCCAAACTTCGTTTGCGGGGGGTATAATGATATAAGGCATATGTATCTTTTCAACATAATTATCTTTTATATACTAAATAGTAGGTTTCAAGAGGAAGTTTAAAATGTTCAATTGTTAACAAGACGCACGACGATAGACGAAATTTAATTGTAATAAGTCAGATAACCTAAGTCACTCAGTGACCTAAATATTGTATGCATTAATATTCTTTTATCATATAAGGCTTTAATCTTATATTGAATACATACAAAGAAAGGAACACCAGTGCTTATATATACATGTAGTTTCAAGGCTGTCATGATTGTTTAATATTTTATGTAAAAATTTCACAACTTTAATTTAGGGTTTATTGAGCATTTCTATGACATATATTAAGGAGATGAAATACTTTAGTGTAAAGTCCAGAAATGTTAAATGCATATATACATATAACTTTGATCTAGCTACATGTATACTGTAAGTAGAACACACTAATTGTTATTTATCTTCTTTAACCCCTATTAAATTCCTTTATAGGCTCTGAGTGTGCCATTAACTGACTGCACATATTTAGGATTAGGTGGGGGCGAGTTGTAACAAGTACATGGTTGTACAGGGTTAGGGTTAGTTTAAGAGGTTGTTACCTGTCTGCAGACACACCAAATATGCTTGTTCAGCAATTTAGCTACATTATAGTAACATACATTAAGCATTAAATATGTCAGTAGTTTGTTTCATAATGTAATGAAGTTAAAGATCTGTAGCCTGTCCTGCTGGAAACTTCGGGTTGGCATGTCTTATGTCAACCTACATCTGCAGCTATTGATGTGGATAAACTACCGATGATTAATGTTGCCTAAATTCCACAAATCTTGGGCCCCTTTTACACTTCATCTGCACGTGAAACATAAAATTCACGCGTATATCGAGAGTCGCCATTTTATATGTGAACTGCACTGCCTAACTTTACGTGGCTGTTGTTTATGTTTTAATAGAATATCAGAGGTAAAAAAGTAACGATATCTATAATAAAATGTATAGATAAAATGTATCATATAAATAATGATAATGACAAGATTCCAAATGTTTAGATAATTTTAATCTACGAAAATGTACTTGTTGTATTAACCTGTTATCTGGAAGACATGATAATTAGGAATCCCCAAAACCCCGTAAATAGCAAAAAAGTTGACCTTTAACTCATACATGCAGAAAAAAAGAATTGTGCGATTTTAATCCATGAGAAACTACTGTTCCAAACACTACTTGAATTTGAACTGTGATGTCTCCATCAAAATTCAAAACGCAGAAAAAAGAAAGGTTGGTACTCGTAAATTTGCGGAATTCTTGAAATAACAAGATCTCGTTACGAGTAACGATTAGGTCTTCCGCCCGATTTTGTTTTTATATGATACGATGAAATATCGATATTCTCTGCCAAATCTGCGATCTTGGTGAATCTAGGTTTTTTGTCTCGAGACCGAAAACGGACGAACAAAAGAGGTTTATGAAAATAAAAGCTAGGTTTTTTTTAAACATTTGTTTAGTGTACACCACTGTTAATCATGGAAGATGAAACACCAAAGATAATCAGTTAAACTTGTGAAAAAAATAAATTGTTTGAACTCTTCTGGTGAGTACCGGAAGTGACGGTTGACAAAAGAAAACCCGTTAAATATATCTTCAATCGATTGTCTATCATTTATAAAAGTTTGTGTCTCAATCACTTACAGTGACTAAAATCTCGCTGGTATCAATTTTGTAAAAAGGCTAGGTACCAAATATATTTGAAATCTTGATTGTTTTCAAGTTATCTGTAATACAGTTTACGAGTGTCTTGGCCCCTCATTTAAGGGGCCAGTCCCTTTTTCTTGAGTTCAATCGAAAGGTCTCACGAATACTAACATTTTTTGTTCTTACACCCATCTAAAATTGTTGTTCATTTTTGAGATACAAATGATTGAATATTTTAGGGGCCAGCCCTCTAGATCCTTAATGGGGACATACTTTAGAGTTTTGATTAGTGGAATCGATTAGAATCATCAATGCAAACATTTTCTTTTCTACATTGCCTAACAAAATATGTCTCCTTCTCAAGATATAGTGCATCAAAGTTTAAGTACTTTGGCCCCTTAAAATCCCTAATTACGTCATAAATGGGTGTGAAAATGATTTTACCTGATAAATATTGCTACAATCAACAACTTTGCTTCTATCTTGCATTACAAAATTTTGATCGTTTTTAAGTTATTTGTAGTAGAGTTTACGAGTGTCTTGGCCCCTAATTTAAGGGGCCAGCCCCTTTTTCTTGATTTTGTTGGAAAGAACGTTTAATTATCTACTATTTTTGTTAATATATCTTAACAAAATACCAACTGATAAAAAGATACAGATGAAAACGTATGAAAATTTTGAATGAAAATTCGTACTCAATTTTCGAGCCCAGTCGAGCTCCAAGAAATGGCGCCACTGGCGTAAAACAACATAATAGTGCACAACTTCAAACTATAGACTACCTATCCTGAAAATTTCATAGTCATATCTTTGATAGTTTCTGAGATCAGCTCTGCACAAAATAGGTCGTGAAAATGTGCAAAATGGCCGATAAATCTCAAAAATGTATGAAGTTTACATCAAGTCCCATCTTCTGTGAAAAAATGATTGAAATCGGTCGTATAGTTTTTGAGAAATCGCGTGCACAAAATTTGTGGAAAAAAAATAAGAAGAAGAAATCGTACGAAAACTATAAGGTCTTCCGTTGGAAACGGAAGACCTTAATTAAAAAAAAATATAAATTCCTTCATATAAACATTAACAGCAGAAGAAAATAAAGTGCGGCACTGTAGCAATTGGATACAACCACGACCTTTCAAAATCGCAATATGCTCCCAATTATCAATTAAAAAAATTACTGACGCATTCGGTTGAAAACGAATCTGTCATCTGACCATTTAAGGCATATTGACATAAGCCATGATTTTTGACAGAAAGGATATATTTCAGTGAGTTTTTATTAATGTGATAATTTGTTATTGACTATTACATTGTCACAGTTCTTCATCGCCGCCTTAGGAAAATCAACTAGACAAAATTGAGATAGTGACCATCTCATAGGGCCCCACTTAAATAATGGACCAAAGGATGAAAAGAATTTCTGAGAATTTTTCTTTCACCTTGACCTATAACTTAGAAGTTCTTTGCCAGGAGGAAAATTGCTATTTTAATCTTATTACGGGCCGCCGGAAGGCGGTCCGTTATTTGATATACAATTAAATATTGTTACTGCGTTTCTGCGGGATAGTTCTTTTTTAATAGAATTGATATTAAGCTTATTTTTATGAATTAAAAGTAAATTTGCATGTAGAAATATGTTTTATGCCGTTTAGAAAATATCACATAATTTTTGTTTTACTCGTAAATGAAAAGTAGGTCATACTTAGTAGATTGTCGTGTTTGGCGCGTTTTTATCGAGACTATAATCTATTCGGAAAATTTCGGAGTTCTTCATTCTTTTCAAAACAATGCATCAGGATTCGTATGCGGGATATACTAAAGACCTGAAATACTAAAGACCTGAATGTCATTAAATTCTATATAAATGATTTATTTGAATTTCTATGTGTCGTGTCAAATAAAATGACGTTGTGTGTGTATTTATTATATTTCCATGTAAAATGTGGTAGAAAATATCATGAAATGACATCCATATCAATTATTTACGCAAAAATATTACAGAAATGAAAATTTGAATTGACAGGAAAATTTGAACTTATCCATTTCTATTTTATCTTGTGGTCCCTTGAAATCATATTAAACTAATGTATTAAGTTTTCATTCAATACAATGCAACAACAAAAAACCAAAATGGTTTGAAATACGTTATCTCCAAGGGAAAAATAATGATGATTTGAACTTTGTATTAGAGTAATGTACAAATCGATGTGTTCTCCATTACTTCATACTATAGCAATGATCATACAATTACCGTTAGAAATGCTTACAGTAACGAACTCGATTCTTAATGATAATAGTAAAATGTTAAACTTCAAAACAAGTTGCTGAAAGTATATTAAAATTTACCATAAAAATTAGAACCACCAATTCTATTTTCTTCTTTGTGGTGTGTTTTTATGTAAACAATCAGTGATTCATAGAACATATATATTTTTGCGGCCCATTTGACGCTTGCGTCAATATGATTTCTTGTTACCTCTTACAAACAGGCATTTTTGTTCAATCTGAGAAAGATGAATCAAATGGTAAATAATCTACGATCGAAAAATGATTACACAGATATCCGCTACCACCTTTACATTGACTTGGTTCAAGGTCACTGCATTAGCCATTGAGCTTTGTTTAAGTATTAGTCAAATACATGTAGGGCTAAGTGGAGAATATGTATATGCTTTAAAAGGGGACTTTTGTGTGGTCCGATATGACCTTGACACTTGACCTATAAACTTCATTCAAGGTCGCTGCATATTCTTTGATCAAAGGCACTACATGTATATGGGTGATGTATGAGCCAAATTATAGCAAATGAAAAAAAATTTGCTCCGGACAAGGACTTTTCTTAAAATTCTTTTTTAACCCTCACTAGGGTTAAATGGAAAATATATATGCTCTGAAAAAGGGAAATTTTGGTGGTCCGAAAGACCCTGCCCTTGACCTACAACCTTCATTCAGAGAGACTGCACACCCTTTGACCATAGACACTCTGTAAGAGTGTCGTTTAAGCCTTCGTGTCTAAAATTGAGAGCTTGTAAGTTGAGAACGACTATAGGGTAAAAGGGATCTTAGGTAGGGTCGTAGACTCGTATTATTAGTCCCCTACCGGTTTTCACCGAAGGGGACTATAGCTTTCCTCTGCGTCCGTCAGTCCGTCTGTCCGTTTACACTTTTCTAGCGTCTGGTTGACATATTTTTGGAGAAAAATACTTTTTTATATTCCAATTGTTTAATGTTCGGGATCGATATTCTGCATAACTGCATTGTTTTCACAAACCGGTAGGGGACGTGTATTGCTTATGCAATACTCTCAGAATGCTTGTTTTTATAAAATCAAAGTTATCCCACTGTATTTATCTATCTAAGGTGCAAATAACTTTACCGATTTTAGCATACCGCATCAATTTTTTTTATTTTGTATAGATATTTGAATAAACAATGCTAAAAGAAAAACAAATAATATCAATAGATATTACAGAATGTTACCCGAAAACCAAAGGCTGAATTTCATTGCGATTTTGTAGTGCTTTTTCTTTTTCTCACTTTTTAAGATTTGAAATCTACGAAATTTGTTAAGTCGTACATGAAAAAGATCATCAGAAAATTATCTCCCTTGCGCCGAACAGTATTTCAACCAATGAAATAAATGTAATTTTTTACATCATGTATTTTCTACCAATCACAAAGGAAAGGAAGTGCACAACCCGCAGTCTGTAAATTATTTCCACTCTTTATACCGTCTTCCAAGGAAGATGGTAATAATTCTGCTAGTACCTTAACCTTAGACCTAGAAAAATGGTTCAAGATCACTGCACACCCTTTATCTAAAGGCACTCTGTGGGTAAAGTATGAGTCAGATTGGGCCAAGGGGAGAGAAGTAATGCTGTAGACAAGCGACCTCGGACGGAGATTTGGACGAAAAGACAGTCGGACAGACTGATCACTATTGGGCATCCGCAGAGTGGGGCCCTAAAAATGTTAGGAAGAATGTTAAATTTTTAAGTTTGAAATTTTTGCCCAGAAAACCGATGTAGCCAATGGTGTTGAGACTATCACGCGCTGTCAGGTAACAATATGTGAACTTAATGATGAAGTGGTACATTTCATTTTTCAATAGCATTGATGATTGCCCATAGGGATTGCTGCACCATCTGCAGTTATACATCATATTTTAGTCACGACTTCATTCACAACACATGACATATATCGGGGATTAATGAGCGTCGCCGTTTTTTAATTATGACATTATTCGGATAATCAATGATCCTTATATTTACTAGCATTTTGTTGCACATTGCTGGAAAAAATCTTGTTTAGAAAGAGATTTATTTGGCAATGAAAATGTTTTTGTTAAGTTTCAGTTTAAGAACAATTTTAGTGACAAGATGTTTGGTATTTGGGATTTCAGATTCCATTCCCGGAAAAGGACAAACACTTCAACAAGGTATGTGTGGTTTTTCTTAAAGTGTTTCTTAGTTCTACACACATTATCACCTGCACTGAATGAAAAAAATCACCTACATGATTTTTAAGTTTATTAAGTAATAAAATATGAGCGATAATATAATAAGATTGTTTGAGTACAGCTGCTTGTTAAGTTGATGCATTTTATTAAACTTTTGGATTTCACGTCCGTTCATTTGACATGTTACACATTTTTTTAACAAAAAGATATTAGAGTGTCAAATTATATATATATATATATATATATATATATATATATATATATATATATATATATATATATATATATATATATATATGCACTCTGGTATTTGTACAATTTAGAATCATTTTCTGGATTTCCACCGCCAACAGATGTTATTAACGAAAAGATGACCGATGCTTTATGTGCATTTTGTCAGAATTATTTTCTCAAAGGAATGGATCCAACCACTTGCCAACAAAAGTTATGTGCCAGCACTTCTAACCATGGACAACAGCCAAATGTTCAAATATCTGATAATTTGGTATCTGTTTAATATGCAAATTTACATAGTTTAAACAATTAATGAAATAAATTGTAAATATTGCATGTAGGTACCTTCTTGACTCAAGTTTTTTTTAAAATAAATTGTTCGGGGCATTAGTCTAATTCCATTATTTCCATTACTCTTTGTGTTACTAGGTTTGGAATACTTTAAGTCAATCCTGAGTGTTCTTATATAATTACATGCATTATATAAAAAAAATGACGAAAGGTGTCAGATAAGGCAAAAATTTTCAAGTTGTGATATTCGGTTAATCATAACAAACAGGAAAACATTTTAATAATACCCTTGAAATAAAAGATGATGTTACAGTTTATGACAGATATACAGGCATGATATTAAATTATTTCAAACAGAACCATTTGGATCTGAAAAAGCCATATTTTGAGTCAAAACAACCCCTCCCTCCCAATGTAGGAATATAGTACAATGTAAAATAATGTTATGTGATTCAACAGTTCTTTTAGCAGGGATTTGGAAACTGTCTACCTAAGGAACAATCTTTCAAATTAAAATTCGTTCAAAAAAAAATTTCTTCAGATGGGTGGGTAAAATGACACGCTCTGATAAATAATTCTATTATGACTGCAGGTGTTCTCTGGCCTCATCCGTCGTTCTTTTTCTTGTGGCTTTAACTGAATTGTCTGGCGAGTAAAGGAAGTTACACAGAATGAATATGTGCCATTCAGTCAACTGAAATGTGACTGAATGGCAGTGATATGCCATTCAGGCACCTTTTCAGACCATTCAGTTGACTGAATGGCACAGATTCATCCTGTGTTATCAGCTTTCTTACTGCCTTCTTATGGCCCGGCTTGAAATGGCTGGGGCATATAAATGTAGTGTTACCTTGTTCCGTCTCTCTGTCATCACTCACTTTCCGATCATTATATCAACATCCGGTGCAAAAATTCAAATCAGATTTGATATATGGATGCGTCATATGAATATACAGCTTGATTTTGAATATTCTTTCTCTCCGATGCATAATTTAAAGAACGATTTCTTATTACATTTATTTATAATATTTCCAATTTGTATACTTTAAAACAAGCTTTTGTTTTTAAACCACTATTTTTTCATGCAGCACATGCTACGTATTACTACGAAGCGCAACTAAAACCGTTTTTCGGTTATGCTATAAGACACGCCCATTTTTTGACACTCATGTTTAATGAAGTTATTGGGTGTTAAGGTTCAAAATTGATTAATTATGTTATCACAGACAAAGACAGTTGAAAACGTAAATATTTCAGTGTATATTCCTGAATTTAATGCAGCTAAGCTCCAACCTCAACAGATAAGGAGTATCCTGGACGGTTATGTTATATTTTTAAGGTGTTTTTCCGATCTCTGCCGGAGAGGCCCAACAATGTTCGATTGGGGATGTGGTGTTCGGGCGGGACTCTTTTGATCTTATAGTGAATAAAAATTATTACATTTAAAATCGTCTTATCCACTTCTAGTTATTAAGCTGACAACCTAATATTAATTTTGTGAATATTCCTTTATAAAAGAGCATCTACATATGTATTAGGCAATTTAGTGCATAGTAAAGTTTAGCAAGTTGATCTCTATGGGCACTGCGAATTAATGGCCACATAATAAACAATGAAACCGTTACAAAAATTGTGAAATTTATCCAAGGATCAGGGGTTCTGGTAAGTAGGCTCTGTGGTTATAAAGTGACTTTCGATAAACTAAAAACAATCGTCTTTTTTACATAGTACTGGAATTTACGAAACATAAAGCGATCAAAGTAAATGCATTGTAAGAGTTAAGAAAATGCATCAACTAGATTAGTGATATTGGTAAAGGTACAGTTTGGTTAAAATGCCTGTATCTCAGGTGGCCTCTAGTAAACGAAAAGTTGTGTGTACTTAATAGTCTCATAAATGATTGCTAAAGTACAAAATTAATTATTCTGTACTAGGAAATATCTAATACCACCTTATATTTAAAAAATAAATCGACAAACACTTTCTTTTTAGTCCTGCATTGTCATTGCTTGTTACAGCTGTCAAAATACAGAAGTCATATGATTTAACCTGTGATATGTTTTTAGCAGTCATTATGACATAATATTAAATTACGTGAGGTTCATTATTAATGAACAACAATAGAAGAAGATGTCGACATTCGTTCTCATTTTTATTTTCGTACCAACTGTTGTGTTTGCGATACCCTCTCGGACTGCCCCACCACAAATTCAACAAGGTAAGGTTATTCCAAATCACGATTATTTTCATTAAAGTTTTCCCCTATCCTTTAACGCCCAATTAATCATCAACAGTATTGTCTTCTCTATTTTTTTAAAAATAATTTTCACCATCTTTACCCAATCATTGTTGTCTATTAAGAAATTCAAATAATTTGTACATACATGTAGCGATCGGGCCGGTTTTAAAATAAGGGGTGTCTGTGCAATATTATTACACCACGCATTACTTCTGTCCTAATATACATGTGGTCGACTACATCTGAACTTTTTTGTTATAAAAGTTTATAGTATATTAGAATGTGGTATGTAGTGGATTTTTCCACAAAGCAATGATATTGTTTTCTTATGTGAAACTTTCTATGGCATACTTGTAGTTCAATACACAAATGTACGTAGATTTAGATTTCTTTTTCTTATTTTTGTATTTCATTTTCATCTAGACCTACAGCACTCCATTTGAAATAACTTGTTTATCCAGATTATTTAAGTTCACTTCATTTAAGCGTAGGCAGAATAGGACAATGAAATATTAATAACAGACAAGAACTGAAAAGCTGCATATTTGATTAATGGACGATTTAAAAATTAAGGTCGACAAGGTTAATTACTGCAAATGTACGAATAAATACACAACATAATTGGCAGAAGCAGTCAATTTTTAAAAAAAAAAATACATGCGACACGATGCACATAATCCATATTAACTTGCTCAAACCGTAAAAAAAAAAATGGTAACCAATTAAATTAAACGCAAGGCGGGCACGCCCTACTTGTTGAAAAAAAGTGTTAGGCAAAAGCCCCGTCAACACAAAACGACAAAAAGATCATTAAAGTCCTGTGCAACGCAGTGAATTAGCAAGAGGTCCACAGGCCTTGACGGTCAACCGAGCACCATAGCCAATAGATGGACTTGTCATTGAGTCCCCTGTTTACATTTTAACCTTCATTTTGAAGTATAAACCCTAACCCCTGACTCCCCGCTGTTATTATTTGATATTTTCAAAAACACTAATTCATGAAAATGAGGTCGGTTTGGGTTTGAGAGTCGTTGGAATCTCGGATTATCTATACCTTAGCTCCAGGGGCAGAAGCACGCAAAATACACACACTCAGCCTATTTCTTCAAGTGTACAATGCTCATGATATTAGAGTAAGTTTCCTAAAATAGAATACATATTTAATTGACAATTTACCAATTTAAAATTGTAATGTATGACTCGTAGCAATCACCCCGAGTAAAAATAAATGATCAGTTTATGACCATATCCCCCCCCCCCCCCATTAAAAACATCTTCTTTTTACAATTTAAAATCAGGACTATGATTTTAGCAATGCATGATTTAATCTCCCAACACTCGGATAGTAAAGAAAATATTTTTAAATCAATACAATTTGACTGTGGCCATATTGGCAAAGCCTTGGGGTTTTAATACCCAACCCACGGACATTGAATTTCACAATTCTGGTGTGGAACTTCATGGGCATCATAACCATGCATTTAGTTGAAATCATAATCATGCATTTGGTTTTCCTCAAAAATATATTCGAAAAAATTCTAATATTTAATAACGTTTTACCATATACCCATATTGGTACCAACCAAGGGCCTGGCCCCCTGTAACAGGGTCATGAGTTTCACAATCTAACAAGAGGGCCTCATGGACAATGTATTCAGTTTTTCTTAAATAAACGTTGGAGTACAGACGAAGATTTTTATGGTTTTATACAGTTTTGGGAGTTTCAGTTTCCTGTGCAGTTACTCTGGCGAACCGGAAGTGGAACATCGTTTGGGCCTCAGCAAAAAGTACTACCGCTGACAAGACTTAGTACTTAAAAATAACAAATTCGAACTAATGTATCCAGAAGTATTGTTTTTCATTGAAACTTATTTATAAAAACCTTGAAAACAGTCCGATTTTAAATGAACATTATAGATATTTTTGTGGTCGTATATATTTCAACGCCAGAGTTCAATATTGCTTGGATACAATCATTTAAAAATATTTCGATAACTAGCTGGTGTAAATGCATATCATAGAGTTTGATGGCGTTAATTATATCCCTAAATACTACACAGCATGATGCATGTGGGGTTTTCCCGTCTATACATGAGCTCGGAATTATTTTTGGAAAAGCCTGATAATTCATATTAGAAAAATATACGCAATGTTTCATATACAGCTAAGGAACTACTTGCCAAACAAAATAACAAACCGTTGATTTAAGCATAAAAATAATCAATAAAATCAATTCCCGTCATTACTTTGATTACTAAAGGCTACACTGGTCCAATCTAGGGTCTGTACCCCTTACCCTAGTGGTCATTAATTTCACAATTTTGTTAGAGGGCTTCATGCGCGGATCCAGAAAATTTTTCCAGGGGGGGTCCGAAGGATAATTGTGTTTGCCAGGGGGGGGGGGGGGGGGGGTCCGAGGCATATTTTCGCGATAATTTTACTATGTAAATTTAATAAATTTTCATTTTCCAGGGGGGGTCGGGACCCCCCCCCCCCCGACCCCCCCCCCCTCTAGATCCGCGCATGGGGCTTCATGAAAATCATAATGGTTACCAATTCAGTGTTTGAAATAACCGTCAGCCCAACCGCCCGAGACGCATAACTTTTGTCACGGGCGAACAAATTTGTTTGTACGAGTGCCTGACTGGACGTGGATATTTTTGAGCCAAGTATATATAGTATCGGCATCGGAGTTTGAAGATTTTCTAACTGATTCTTATCACACTATCGCTTTCCTTGTATAGTCTTTTGACAACAGTCAAGACAAGTGTTTAATTCACGCAGACTGTGCTTGACATGTGAAGATGGTGAGATAGAGTCTCAAGACATGCTACGGAATAATATAGGATAATCTCAGCGACATTCCTCGAGGCTGAAAATTTTTAACGTACGTCTCTTCCTAATCTCAGACCAGTGCGACAGAGTTGCAGTAAAATTTGCTCCAACTTCCTTCTATTAATAGTAATACGCTAAATTAAATCAACTGCCCGCTTCGACCTTTTACTTTGAAGATCGTTTTAATTCCCTAAATCAACATAAAATGTTAGTATTCTACCATTTAATTGTTTAAATCCCACAAAATATGAACTTGTTTATTTTTCAATTCATTTCTCATTGAAGAGATTCGGAAGAGACAACAATTTTATGACGAAACGAAAATCGAAAAACAGATTTTTGAATGTTTTACATGCAAATGAAAAAAATGAACAAATGTCAATTTTTTTCTCCGGGCTGGTTGAATTTTAACAGGACTGGCAACTTATACTAGCTGTCAGCCCTGAGTGTCTAGCTAATATTTTGACGAGTTTAAAACATTGTTACCATTCATTTAGTTTTCCCCCACGATATTTCAGATACTTGTATATAAAAATCTGGCCTTTTTGCGTTTTTGTTTGGCCCGCCAAAGAGGCCCCGCGGGCGGTAAAGCCACGAGTTTCTAAATTTTGATTCCTCTTACCATAGAAGTACTTCACATAAAAATAATAGTAACAGACGAACACCAATTGCAAAAAGTCACCTAATAATTCAAGTGACCTAAATCTTTAAAAAAAAAACCTTCATAATTAAATCAGATCCAACCCCAAGCACGAGGTCTTAAGCAGCACGATAAAATCCCGGAGAAGTTACACTGTTTACATGAATAGGGATGTAGGGGTGTGTTCCGAGTGGAGTTTCCAAAATATGTATCCCATCCACTTTAAACATCATTATTTTCCCAGCGCGCAACATATAGCATCGCTGCTGTGCATGTATGCGTGTGTGTATAGCTTGGAAGCAAGTTTAAAGAAAACCCTTGCACGGATATTTATCAAACTTCGTACACTTATTCGGCATGGTAAAGGACAAACCCAATTAATTTTCAAGTCAATTAGTTGAGTACTTTTAAATATATCGTTAAAATAACACAGTTTTCAACAAATTTTATGTACGGCTTGACAATAACTACTTCTGCTTCACTTCTGTGAAAACAAAGTGAAAATAAGCAGTTCAAATCAACAACTTGATATTTTTAGCCGGGCTCTGCTGAAAGCAGAGTCCTGGTTGTAGGCAGGCAAATCGCCAATGTTACTATAAATAGCACAACTTCAAAAGTAAACAAAAAACCAACCAGCGTCGAAGTTAAAGCTTCCGCTATACCAAATAGTTACAGAAAGAGCCATGTTTTGTCAAAAGTGTTGTTTTTTTGTTTTTTGTTTTTTTTTATTTCAAGAGAATTGTCTTTCTTTTTATGTTTTCTTATTAATTACGTGTTTTAAAAACAAGACTATGCATTTTGGATACATACAATGCGCATGAATTTCCACGAACTACTTTGCTGTGCATTGAAGAAATGGGGATTGAATTTATAACGCTTGTTGGAAAATTCAAGGCAGCAACTGATGCATTTTTTTTACTAGACATTTTTATGTTTATAGCCGCTTACAAAATTTGGTCGCTCTCTGACATTAAAAGCATGAGAGAGAGAGAGAGAGCTTTTTTCAGTCTTTACTACACAATATGCATAAAGACACATCAATGGAGCCCGGCTTTCAGTACTTCAGTACTTTGATTTGGATTTAGATCTAGTACAGGTAAAGAAAAAGTAGTTTTTGTAGTAATGGAGGATTAGTAGAATGTTGTCTCCTCATTTACATAACGGTATATTCCTAAATAATGCATCCCACACACAATAACTAATGTCGCCAGGGGATACTCCGCTTAGCGCTGCCCTTATTTTGATATATATTTTGATAAATTTCAGGTTATATATTATATTTATACATTCTTAAAATAATGGTTAGTTTTGTAATCGAAAACTTAGTGGAAGTAAATTTCATTTCGTTTTACACCTTAACCAAGAAAATATTAAAGCGGTGTTTTTGTTTTTTTAGAGAACCCATTTACAGACCATTTGGTTTTGGGGCGTCAACAACCGTCTCGTTCACTAGATAGTATTGCATCGCCCAGGAATGCACTTCCAATGATATCTACTGAAGAACGCCAAGATCTGTGTCAAATTTGTCAAAGGTTTACGTCAGAAAAACCCTTAGAATGTAAAACTTACTGTGCAAAGATTCTAAAAGGCAAAACGTCAGCTACTAAATCAGGTTGGAAAGGTTTATGCATTATCCGGAGGAATACACTTTTCAAATTCACATACATGTAACAGTTGCTTCATATTTTTTTTTTCTTATTCAGGTTCCGACTCTAGGAAAAAACCTACAACACTGGGAGATGCTCTATGTGACTTTTGCAAGAAATACCCCAAATTCCGATTATCAGAAATATGCAAGAAAAAATTATGCTCTAAATAAACGAATGGAACTCATCTGCAGAAATAGAATTAAACAATATTAATCTATCCAAAAAGATACATATTCAGAAGTCTTAAATTTTCAAAAAAAAAAAAAACAAAACTGTTTTTCTATCTATGAATGGTGGTTATATTTGAAGAATCTTGTCTTTTTGTAAAGGCTTTTGAAAGTGTTATGATTGGTTGTAATTTTTCGCAACTGAACTCCCTAATTATGCCCCCCCCCCCCTTTCAAAGTAGGAAGTGCATATTGCTTTGTTGTGGTTCGTTTGTCTGTCTATCGGCGAGTCTACCAATAGTTTCTGTTCATTTTCGTCGCAGAGGTTGTACGTATTGAGATGATATTTGGTATACTGATTTATAATATATATATATATATATATATATATATATATATATATATATATATATATATATATATATATATATATATCCAAATCACAAAAGTATTTTATAATTTGCAGTTAGTGTTTTTTGATTTAGGGTACGATCAAGCAATTTTCGACAGTTATGCCCCTTGGGCTTATTAGAATTACGCTTATTTGCAGTTTCCGTTCATTTTCTTTGCAGAGGTTGCACGTATTGAGATGAAAGGACTATGTGCGATATTATGCATTTTTCGCCCCCAAAATTTAAAAATATGGGGCAAGATTGTTGAAATCATTTTGAAAACAAGTGTAAAAGGTTATCACCACAGGGACGTCATAATGTAGAAATTACGTCATGAAGATTGGCCTTTTTGATAAATTGATGTTTTGTAGCAAAATATGAGTGTTTTTCAATGGTTTTTCGACTAGAAAACATCGAACGCAGGCTTGCTTACGTATCAGTTTCTAGTACGATGTATACTTGTGTGAACAAAACCATATGTGCTCTTGAAATCGCTCTTGAGCAGACCTGCTCTCTATTCCTCCGAATGCAAAATATAAATCAAAGTACTGAAAGTACTGAAAAGCGCTAACCTAGCTTGGTTCTAAGAAAATTTACTGTGTGCAAGCGTAGGCGGAAATGAGCCTTATTGAAATTTTGGTTTATGTTTAATGAATATCAATTTAAAGTATCGAAGGCCAGATTTCTTTAAATATTTGTTACTTTCTTAAGATGATGTGAATTAAAGCTGAACACGACTTGTATATGGATACTTGCCTGAGAAAAGATATGTTAAAATCACAAATTATACCTTTTGAACAGTAATTTATCACAGTTTTTGACTTTTTCTTGCAAAGAATCGATTTTATTTTTCTATATTTTAGCTTCTGAATACGCACTATATTTTTTCACCACTGCGTAGCATCCCGTGCTGATGTACGTAAGCCCCGCAAACCAATCGTATCTACTCGGCCATTTCCGTCACCCAGATAACTGGTTCCCTATACCTCTTACCAGTTTAAATGATGTATATTTCTGCGCATAGAGGGCAGTTATTCCTTGCACCGGAAATAAAAGTCTAACGACAATAAAGCGCTGAGCTATGCTTAGCGCTTTAAAAAAGGCAATAGTTTCATTTGTTTGCAAAATTGCAGGAATTGGGTCATTTAGGTGACGTCATAGATAAACAGCGAATGAGAAATGATGACTAAAACCAAAGTTAAAGTGATAGGCATCCTCTGTCCTATGATTTTTAAGTTTTATTCGTAACGAGCCTATTTAAAAATTGGTTATAACTGGGGGCAAATAATTGACTATACTTAATATAGTCCTTTGATTAACAGATTTATCATGATAATATCTTATGTAAAGTTTGATTTTGGGTACGATCATTCAATTTTTGACAGCGTTATGCCCCTCCACTTATTTGCAGTTGCCAGTTTCCGTTCATTTTCTTTGCGGAGGTTGCAAATGACGATTTTTGTGCCTCACAGGTTTCATAGTTTAATGTAGGTTTATATCCCGTATGTAAACAATTGTTTAGGATCTCTTTGAGATCTCCAATGCTAAATATGTGATATGAGTATAAAATCATTCTGTTAGAAAAGGGACCCTATTATAATCATAAGATATCCAGAAGGGGGGGGGGGGTGGGTGGGTTGAATTTTTATTTATACAGGATCTAAAAATATTGCACCACATTGTATAGATATTTTATATTATGACTCCATGAAGCTGATTTTATCATGTCTATTGTTGCTCAGGTAAGCTATGTGGCCTCTGGTTTTGCAGTTTCGAGGTTTTCTTCGCTTTGAATAAAAACTGGCGTTTCATTTCTGCAATTTATATTCACCTTTCTATAGGAATGCTTTGTGCTAATTTTGGTTGAAAATGGACAAGTGGTATTAGAGAAAAAGTTCAAAATGTCAAAATGACAGACGGACGACGGACAAAATGTGATAAGAAAAGTTCATTTGAGCTTTCAGCTCAGGTGATCTAAAAACATTGCATATCCTTCTCAGTAGTATTAATATCTATAAAGCTGGGCAAAGGAAAATGGAAAAAAAGATTCCGAAATATAATACATTTGTAACGTGTTTTGGGTTCGGTGATTGAGACCAGTCTGGGGAATGTGTTTATTTAATAATCATATATGAATACCGGCATGAAACTACAAAAATTACGAGTCAATATATACAGATATAGTTGTAAGGATGACCTATCCTTGAGCATACAAAACAAATAATTCACAAAATAAAAAAAAGGATGGGGCTTGATGATCTGTGGGTTATAACCCGGGGCTCTATCCGAGGCACAGGTCAGCCTCGAGATCTGTCCTGGTAAGGCTATATGCCTATATCATATGTACAGGGCTAGATCCCTGCACCGACACAAGCTGCAGCCAGCTACACTTCGTTAATAAAATATGATGAAATATTAACGCTCGATTTAAAGATTAACCCAATACGAACACTGTGCAGTCGTATTAACGTACATGTACCTACTCCTTTGACAGCCGAACAGAGAATCGCCTCTTCTCTCGAGTGTGCTAGCGCTCTTATAAATACTAGTGTCATCCGGGCTATCTTCGCACAATACCATTAGCACCAAAGATAACACGCGTATGATATAAAAATGATCAGAACCCCAAACCCGATCAGATGTTACACATTGTATAGGGAACTATAAGTTCGTTTTCAATTGGTCGTTTACCGGTGTGATACCTTGAAATACAGTACCCGTGTTGTACACTTTCTCTCCTTTGTGATTGGTAGAAATACATGATGTGAATATCAACATTTATTTCATTTCATTGGTTAAATGTTGTTTGGCGATGGGATATAATTTACAGGTGGTCCTATTTATACGACATATTAATTATCCGAGATTTCAAATCACAAAAAGTGAGAAAACGAAACAATATAATTAATTGCTACAAATGAAACGAGGCTTTTATTTTTCTGTGAAGACAGGTTTAGAGCATTATTCTTTCTTATCTCTATAACACATCTGTTCATTTTATAATGCAAACATGTAGTTAATGTTATATTGATTTGGTAAAGTTAACACAAGTTGAATAAAATTATTTTGTAAAGTTACGAATGCCTGTGGGTTTATCTTCGCTAGCCAAGGGTTTTCGGTCCACTTCGCTCCTCATAAACCTTTGGCAGATCTCATTACGAAAACTCGGTGACAAGCTCCGTTTTATGATTGGCTGCAGCTGCAAGTAGCTGGTATTTTGTCATGAATGCTTATACATGTATATATTAATGACTGTTTTACCCCCCGGTACAAGTACTTTCATACACTACAAATAAAAAAGTCCTTGCTTTCCCTACTTTATATCTTCATTCATTGTAAAGAGTCCCGGTGAGAGAGCCAACTTCTTATTGAGCTGTTTGAAGAAAGTATTTTTATTTACAAATCATCACAAATACATGTATCAATCAAATTAGCAATGTTAGTCAAACTGAAAAAAGAAATTTAATAGGAATGCAAAGAAAATATGGAAAAACATATCAACATAAATATGCAAATAAAAATGTATAACAAAACAACGTAAATGTTAAAAAAAAGGGAACAATAATAAAAAGAATTCAACTTCAACTACAAACATGTTTCTACCTCTGTTACATAACTATAACCATCATTCTTTTGGCACACAGTTGCCGAAACACGTGAGTGCAAGCTCTCTGAGCCTCCAAAATATCTGTATTATGAATTATGATACTGCATGTACATCATACCCAAGCAACTTTTCAAGTTAGCTTTTTAAATTGGATAATCAGAAATCTCAAGAATATTAATAGTTAGACTTGTTCACTAAGTAAACAAGAATAGAATTCCTGGGTCCCCCGCCGGTCAAGCAGTATACTAGTATCGACCAAGGCTGATTTAGGAACTTGACCAAGGTATTAGTGGTATAAACATTTGGTATTAATTTCATGTAAATCCGTCAAAATTTGTAGGCATGAAAGCGCTTACAAGGTCAATTTTTGGATAAAACGGAGTCATTATTGTGGTCAAAGTCCCATAACTCCAACAAAAAGTATCGACCAATGCTGATTTTTGAACTTGACCAAAGTATTAGTGGTATAAACATTTGGTATAAATATAATGAAAATCCGTCAAAATTTGTAGGCATGAGAGCGCTTACAAGGTCAATTTTTGGATAAAACGGAGTAATTATTGTGGTCAAAGTCCCATAACTCCAACAAAAAGTATCGACCAATGCTGATTTTCGAACTTGACGAAGGTAATAGTAGTATAAACATTTGGTATAAAGAACTATATATGAAATGAGTTGAATTTGGCCCCCATAATTTGCCATTTTTTAAAGTGTTTCGGGAACTATAAAATGTTGTGTTAATTTTTAGAAGAGTTGATATGAAATATATTTTTCGCCTATTTGTTTGATTTATTTGCACTCACTTGCAATATATGACGTCAGAAGTGACGCTATTGCTATAATTCAACCAAAATCAGTCAAAAATTGACATTTTTTCCATCTTTTAACCAATGGGAAAGATAGGGCACATGCCTGAACAAGGAAAATGTTTTGTCATTTATTAGTCTTGGGTAGTTACATCTCTGATTAAAATATTTGTTTGTTCAAGCATGAGCTCTATGTTTTCTGAAAGAAAAACTGCTTGAAAACAAGCCGTTTTATGCTAAAATTGGCAAAATGGAGGGAAAAGGTTGTCTTTATGATATCATATTTCTAAATTGTGGGCACTTGAATCAAAATGAACATAATGTAAAAACATCACATATATATCTGTATAAAGTGAACAAATATTTACAATAAAATGATGTTCATTTAAGGGGGCCATTTTAGGCCCATATCATATATAGTCCTTTCATGTAAATCTGTCAAAATTTGTAGGCATGAGAGCGCTTACAAGGTCAATTTTTGAATAAACGGAGTCATTATTGTGGACAAAGTCCCATTACTCCAACAAAACGTATCGACCAATGCTGATTTTCGAACTTGACGAAGGTAATAGTGGTATAAACATTTGGTATAAATTTAATGAAAATCTGTCAAAATTTGTAGGCATGAGAGCGCTTACAAAAAAGTGTGACGGACGGACGCACGGATGGACGCCCAGCATTTCCATGTCCCCGCTCCGCGTTGCGGCGGGGGACAATAAAAACTGACAAAGTTTACTTACAACCGCTTTGGTGCTTTACTGGAGACCATTAAGTTGAAATTCTCATTTAGCTGTGTGGATCCTATGTGTGAGAGTTCACTGGCTTTCTTTGAATACTTCTCAAAAAGGTCCTCTAAAGCAGTACGAAGAACAGTACAGGACAAAGGTTTACCATATGGCAGATGTTTGGGTTTGTAACCTGTTTTTTGACTTTTGCACCATTGACCACAAGACTGATGCTCTCCTATAAAAAATACATAAATTGTAGAATTGTTAAGAATTCTAATGAAAGAAATTAATCAATGTATAAAAGTTACATTTGTAGTAAAATTCTCTAACCATATAAGTGAGGAACAATATTTCTAAGATCAGTCTCAATCTGAGAAGGGTTGTCCTTATTCTGCTGAATGCAGTACATAAAGCATCGTTCCATGTGCCCCCTGACTTTGACATTTCTTAAAACTTTGTGGGCACTACTTAGCTCCACCAAGGTACCAGTAAATCCCTTCTTAGTGTGATTACTATCGGAACGTTTGGATATGTTTGGCAAGTACCCTGGCAATTGTTGTAGAGTCATTGTCCATTATCAAAGTATCTACCTAAAAAGAGATGCAATATGCCCTACACATTAAGCAAAATGTTAATAAAACTGTAAAATAAAATTCTCTGTTTTCATTATGTTTATTTTATGTCTGCTTTTAATAAATTGATAGAAATATATTGCAATTACCTTTCCCCCTGACGTCTCTACCTTCTCGAGCATCTCACATGCCATGGCCGGCTCTATTGCTTTCGCTGATCCGGTCCAATTTTTACAGCACTGGTGTACACGGGGAGGATTACCTTTGGATTCGGCAGCAGCACATATCCTGCATTTTTTCCCTTTTACAGAGAAACTTATGATTTTCTTTGACTTTTCTCCAAACAGAGATGCATGCCCTACATATGAATCAAACATAAGCAATGTACATCACTCACAAGAACACTTTGAACAAGATAAACATTATTGTATTTATATACAATGAATTATATTCATATATCTTCATGCATGATGCAGAACTCACCGGTAAGACTATTATAGGCTCGTCCAGTACCCCGTTTTCGCCATGGCACCATCAAAGCTGGCTGATAGACTCTCTCCACTCCTAAATTAATAGTATTTTGAATTTTAATTTTAAAATTCAAGTTCTGAATAAACTAAATGAAAGTATACATTTTTGTGGTAAAAAAAATTAATAATATATTCCAATCTTATTTTCTCTTGCAGACTTTTTTGGCATGTTTCTTCTGCCATTTCTCCAACTTGCTGTCCAACCTCCCTCTCTCTATTCTTTAAGTTTTCTGCGACACACATGGTATATTCAAGGCAGCCAGGAGGGTATTTACATGGGTTTCACCATATCCTCCATTAACCATACCTATTAATCAGAATTTATTTATATTAAAATTACAACCAAAATTTAAAAGTATCTAAGACAAATTTTCAGTCCTTGACTTTGTATAATTTCTTTGATACATTAACAATGAAAAGTGATAATCCAAATTAGAAAAAGTCTGAAGATTAATAATTGAGTCAGTGCGTGCATGTGTAGTGGGTTAGGTGTAAGGGTTGTCGTGTTGTGAAGGGAAGGGCTTTTTCATAAAATTTGATAACGTTAATTTGTCTATTTATGACTTCTTATAAAAAAAAAACCCAAACACCCCAATTTACATATATGTTGTTAATTTTAATAAAAATTTTTACATGTTTTATTAATGGATCCATGAAAACTAATGCCTGTCCACATCTTCAAGAGAATAGAATCTAATACTGTATAAAACATGATATTTATATAGGCCTATCTGTTCATATGTGAATAAAACTGTTAACAAAATTACATTACCTACTGCTAATTTTGTATTGACATCCCACATAGTTCTACCATTTCCAGCTTTGTGTTTACTGCCTGTTGGCACTTCGTTTAGTACCCCACAGTCACTAAAATTGCACCTGATGAGCAACACATGTGCGAGGCCATATTTCTGCTCCCCTTCACAACTCGACAATTGGAGTGGCTGTCCGCATAATTTGCAGCCCTTTAGTCCATCGGCGAGTGTCCCTAGCTCGACAACACGTCTTCCCACACGCCACTGATTTCTTGCACTTTCTTCTTCGACCGACACCGTCTGCTCTTCTCTCATAACTCCCTGAACTTTATCTCCATCGGCATCACTCACGTAACTGTGGTCTAGTTCACAAGTGGTTACCGGAATAATACGTTTGTCCTGGGGTGGTGATGACTTATCTTTTTCTTTCGTTGCGCGATTCAATCTTCCTTTTTTTAAACCTTCAATTCCTTTTAACAAAGAACTTCTAACAAATTTGCCCTTGTATGTCTCGGCGCTAAACATCGTTGTGATTGTACATAATAGGAAATGGCGAGCGCAATGAAAAATTAGAACCAAAAACGGTAAATCCGAACAATTATCGTGTTCGATTTTAAAGCTTATTATATCCACTAAATTGATGACGCGTCTGAGTAGGGACCTACCTTAACATAACTGTTTTATTTCAAATGATTGTATTCAGTTTCCTTAATCAATTCCAATATGTCTAGTGGTGCGATTTAATTTTAATATATTTCTTATCGATTTGAAAATATAATTTTGAATAAATTGAAAAGATTTGTATGTATTATAGTTTAAGAACGACGTTCTGTTCCCGTTCACTTGGTGGCTATTTTACATGCACAACAGTCACCACGCTCCGTTGAAGCAATTGGCACAAGCAAATCCTACGTTATTTGAATTGCGCTGTAGGAATATTTCTTCACTTCTTTCGCATGCATGATGTGCGGGGATCAGACTTGCTTTCGCCATGGTCGCTCGTATTGATCAACCACGTATTTTAAAACCTAACGCGATGGACTGTAATAAAAGGCTAGCATTTTAAATGCTAAAACATTAGAAAACTAGTGGGTATGGTTTTTTTTTTTTTTTTACAAAAAAACACGTCTCCCCTTCTCCCCAAGGATTGTTATATGGGGCAAATTTAACAATTGAAAAAGAATGATGTCAGCTATATGTTACCCAGACCCAGATAAAATTTTATTATCTTTTTCTTAATTTGACCTTGGGTAAAACACGGTCAAGGTCATATATAAATCAATAGTACACCTAAGTGTATTATTATTGCTCTTTGTTTAAAGATTGAATTTCTTCTGTCAAAGTATATTCAGGAGTTGAACAATGAAGTTTTTTCTAATTTGACCTTGTAAATTTTTTTTAGGTCAAGGTCAAAAATTTTGGTAAGGTTCAACTAGGTTATATACCATCTATCCATGATACAAGTTAAAAGTCTGTATAATAAAGGAGTCTTGTGTTATGGTCCGGACAATATTTTTTATGAAAATCTTGACCTTGAAGAACAAAATAGGTCAAGGTCAAAACTTTTGGTGGCGTGCACTCCTTTTCAATACCATCTACCTATGTTCCAAGTTTAAAGTCTTAATGTTAATGGTATTAAAGTTATGACCCAGACACAATTTTATTATTTATTTCTTAATTTGACCTTGAGTAAAACAACGTCAAGGTCAAATATTATTCAATAGTACACCTAAAGTGTATTATTATTGTTCTTTGTTTAAAGTTTGAAGTCCTTCTGTCAAAGTATATTCAGAAGTTAAAAAATGAAGT
The DNA here is from genome assembly GCF_025612915.1 of Magallana angulata. Lineage (NCBI taxonomy): Eukaryota > Metazoa > Mollusca > Bivalvia > Ostreida > Ostreidae > Magallana > Magallana angulata. The sequence goes on from NC_069117.1 coordinate 16,648,703, forward strand.
TTTTTCTAATATGACCTTGAAATAAAAATTCTAGGTCAAGGTCAAAAAGTTTGAAAAGGTTCAACTAAGTTATATACCATCTATGACATAGACAAGATCACATAAAACGCCTTTTTCAATGAACAACATTTGCAGCGCACAAATACCCCGTTTTTTCCAAATAAAATAAAAATACGTGGTAACAACCTTATTACACTCATATTAAGCAATACCCGAACAAAAAATGATTGTTAGGAAATTTATAAGATCATTATGAACAACATTTGCAGCGACAGCAATATCTAAATCTTAACCGTTTTGGGGTTATAAAGTGAAAACTTTCAAGGGTTCTAGGTCGCTAATTTAAATGACCAGCCCTTTTTCTTGATGTCAAACAAAAGATCTTGTAAATAAAAGTATTTCAAAAAATGTCTCAACAAAATAATTGCGAGAAAAGAGATACACTAAGAAAAGCATGCAAAATTACACCGCTTTTTTATCTCAATTTTCGTTCCCCATCAAGCTCCGTAATTCTTACGTAATTCTTGTGCTAGGCAAATATGAATGCTTTTGTACAAATTAACAATCTTTTATTAATCATCCTTAAAATTTTGAAATCGATATCATAAGTAGGTCATGAGAACATTCTTGCACAAACCAACACTCTGAAATTCCTTAAAATGTCAATATCTCAAAAACGGAAATGATGTCATCAACCAAAATATAAATTCCGTTAAGGTTCAGAACATCGTTAGTTAGATCTGAAAATGTCATAAATTTCGGTTAAAAAAAATATCGGCACCCGGGGCTTGAACACGGGTCGCCAGGGCACATGTCCACGACTCTAACGACTAAGCTATTCGGACTCTCGCTTCAAAACTTTGATGCTAGATATCTCGAGAATGCGTCGTTCAATTTTAAAACAAATTACATATTCTGAATCAGTGAAAGGGTCACTATCAACCCTACATAAAAATATCAACAACAAAAAAGTTGAAAAAATCGATTTTTTGTCTTTCCTTCCGGTGACGATCGGAAGTGACGGACGTTAATCATTTAACCTAAGGGCATCCTTCCAAAGGTAGATCTATCATCGCTGAAAATTTGAAGTTTCTATCTTCAACCATTTTTTAAATATTTGCTGGACAAAATGAATTTTTGAAAAAAGTAAATAGAACGATGTTGACGAACGGAAGTGACGTCATATTCGAAAAGATGCGTATGCATAGCTTTAGGTACTCCCTTCTATCTGTGAAAATTTCGTATAAATCCGTCAAATTGTTTTTAATATATATGGTTTTGAAAAATTTGGTGTAGGAAAAAAAACAAGAAAAACTAGACACGATCTCGTTGCGAGCAACGAGGAGGTCTTCCGTCCGATTTTTAGAAGAGGAAATGACCCTGCCTTTCATCTTCATCAACGAAACATATCAAGAAATGCTGATGTGATCTAAAAGAGCGATGGGTGAAGGATTATACACCCCATTGGATCACTACTGAGGGACCAACCCCATTTTATTTGATATCAAATAAGAGGTCTTTTGAATTCAATACATTTTGTGTAAAAAGTTTAGAAATTTGTTACCGTTCTTGATTTATCTGGAAGAGATCATGGGAATGGATAACAAACAAGTTTTGGTTGCAGATTGTTAACCTCATTTTTTTAGCGTGTTTTGTTCAATATTTCTTCTTAAAATTTATTTATTTATTTTTATTTTGGGACGTTGATAATAAGTTCGGACTAAAGTTATGGTTACATATTGTTGAATACTGCTTTTCAATTTTTTTTTTATTTTGAGATATTGAAGATCAAAATGTTGGACTATTGGTCCCTTAAAATCCCTAATTAAGGAACATAGGTGTAAACAATTTTCGTGTATAGGTACATCACATTTCGATTAACATAATTGCCTCTGTAATGTATTACTAAATATTTCATAATTAAAAGTTATGGTTAAAAGACTTTAGAGCCTTAACGGCCCCTAATCGAAGGACCAGCCCCTTTTCTTGATGTGAAAAGAAAGCTCTACTCATTTTACACACATTTTGTTCAACAAGTGTTTAGAAAGTATGTACCGTTCAAGAGAAATCTGGAGAAGATCATTTTAGGGGCCAACCTTTATAACTCCTTTACGGAAGTTATTAACAAATAAAGTTATGGTTACATATTATTGAATACTGCTTTTCAAATTTTTTTTTATTTTGAGATATTGAAGATCAAAATGTCGGACTTCTGGTCCCTTAAAATCCCTAATTAAGGAACATAGGAGTAAACAATTTTCATGTATAAGTACATAACATTTCGATTAACATAATTGCTTCTGTAATGTATTACAAAATATTTCACAATTATTAGTTATGATTAAAAGACTTTAGAACTCTATCGGCCCCTAATTTGAAGGACCAGCCCCTTTTTCTTGGTCTGAAAAGGAAGCTCTTGTCATTTCAAACACATTTTTTTCAACAAGTATGTAGAAATTATATACCATTCTAGAGATATCTGGAAGAGATCGTTTTAGGGGCCGACCCTATATCTCCTGTTAGGGACCGAATAACATACAAATTATGGCTGCAAATTGTTAACGACATTATTTGGAGCATCTTTTCTTCAACATTGCTTTTCAAAATTTCTCTCCATTTTCAGATATATAAGATCAAAATTTCGGACTGCCGGCCCCTTAAAATCCGTAATTACGTAACAAAAGAGTAAACAATTGTCATGTATAAGTACATAACATTACGATGAACATAATTGCTTCTATAAAGTATTACAAAATATTTCACAGTAAAAAGATATTATTAGAATACTTTAGAGCCCTTTTGGCCCTTAATTTAAAGAGCCAGCCCCTTTTCCATGATGTCAAATGAAAGCTCTTGACTTTTTAGAGTTTTTTTGTTCTACAAGTCTTCACAAAATACTTTTGAGAAAAAAGATATTCAAAGAAAACCACAAAAAAATCATGACGCTTTTTATCTCAATTTTTAGGCTCAGGCGAGCTTCGGTGTTTTTTGTCACAAAACAATGAAAATGCTTCTGTCATATCTACAATCATAGGTCTACAAACCCTGAAAATTTGAATCAAATATCTGTTTTCGTTTAGGAGAAAATCACCGGACAAGCCAACCCTTTAAATATCGTAAAAACGTCAATATCTTTAAAACGGAAATGACGTCATTAATATAAAAAATTTCCAATAAGGTTCAGATCAATATGTGTTAGTTCTGAAAGTTTCATTAAAATCAGTCAAGCCGTTCCCGAGAACTCGCGTGCACAAAAATGCGTAAGAAAAAAAAAAGAAGAATAACTAGATTCGATCTCGTTGCGAGCAACGAGTGGGTCTTCCGTCCAATTTTTGAAAAGATAAGTTTAAACTTATCAATTCAAAGATAAAATCATAGATCTTAGCGAAAAAAAGAGAATTTTTTTTTGCGGCACTCGAGGCTTGAACCCGGGTCGCCTGGGCCATGTCCACGACTATAACGACTGAGCTACTCGGACTCTCGCTTCAGGACTTTGACGCTTAATTTCTCGAGAATGCCTTGATCGATTTTAAAACAAAATACATATTCTGAATCAGTGAAAGGGTCACTATCAGTTGTAAAAATTTCAAAGAAAAATATTAAAAAATAAAAAAGTCGAAAAATTCAATTTTTCAAAATTTCTTCCGGTGACGACCGGAAGTGACGGCGGACATTCTCTATACCGAGGTGCACCAGGAAATTGACAGATCTATCATCTCTGAAATTCTCAGCTCTCTATCTTTGCTCGTTTTTGAAAAACCTGAGAGACAAAATTGACTTTTTAAAATCGTAAACGGACGATAACTTCCGACCGGAAGTGAATTTTCAAAATCTGTTTCAGCGGTATAAATTTCAGATAACGAGGCTTTAGTCCTGAAAATTTGAGAGAAATCGATCGTCCCATCTCTGAGAAATCGCCTGCACAAAATTTGTAAGACAAAAAAAGAATAATAATAATAACTAGATTCGATCTCGTTGCGAGCAACGAGTGGGTCTTCCGTCCAATTTTTGAATAGATTAGATTAAACTTATCAATTCAAAGATAAAATCGTTGATCTAAGCGAAAAAAATGAAAAAAAATTTTGCGGCACTCGAGGCTTGAACCCGGGTCGCCTGGGCCATGTCCACGACTATATCGACTGAGCTACTCGGACTCTCGCTTCAGGACTTTGACGCTAAATTTCTCGAGAATGCCTCAATCGATTTTAAAACAAAGTACATATTCTGAATCAGTGAAAGGGTCACTATAAGGTGTGAAAATTTCAAAGAAAAATAATAAAAAATAAAAAAGTCGAAAAATTCAATTTTTCAAAATTCCTTCCGGTGACGACCGGAATGGACGGCAGACATCCTCTATACCGAGGTGCACTAGGAAATCGATAGATCTATCATCTCTGAAATTCTCAGCTCTCTATCTTTGCTCGTTTTTGAAAAACCTGAGCGACAAAATTGACTTTTTAAAATCGTAAACGGACGATAACTTCCGACCGGAAGTGAATTTTCAAAATCTGTTTCAGCGGTATAAATTTCAGATAACGAGGCTTAAGTCCAGAAAATTTGAGAGAAAGCGATCGTCCCATCTCTGAGAAATCGCCTGCACAAAATTTGTAAGACAAAAAAAGAATAATAATAATAATAATAATAATAATAAGAAAAGTGAAAAAGAAACCGAAGAATAATAGAAGGGTCTTCCGCTGAAGACGGAAGACCCTAACTAGATTCGATCTCGTTGCGAGCAACGAGTGGGTCTTCCGTCCAATTTTTGAATAGATCAGATTAAACTTATCAATTCAAAGATAAAATCGTAGATCTAAGCGAAAAAAAAAAAAATTGCCGCACTCGAGGCTTGAACCCGGGTCGCCTGGGCCATGTCCACGACTATAACGACTGAGCTACTCGGACTCCGCTTCAGAACTTTGACGCTTAATTTCTCGAGAATGCCTAGATCGATTTTAAAACTAATTACATATTCTTAATCAGTAAAAGGGTCACTATAAGGTGAAAAAATTTCAAAGAAAAATATTAAAAAATAAAAAAGTCGAAAAATTCAATTTTTGAAATTTCCTTCCGGTGACGACCGGAAGTGACGGCGGACATTCTCTATACCGAGGTACATTAGAAAAACGGTAGATCTATCATCTCTGAAAATTTCAGCCTTTTATCTTTACTCGTTTTTGAGAAACCCGACAGACAAAATTGACTTTTTAAAATCGTAAACGGACGATAACTTCTGACCGGAAGTGTTTTATCAAAAATGAAAAAAAATGTATCAGCTTTAGATAAAATCACGTTTATATTGAAAATTTGAGCGAAATCGACCCAGCCATCTCCGAGAAATCGTCTGCACAAAATCGGTAAGAAAAAAAAAGAATAATAAGAAGAAAAGTGAAAAAGAAACAATAGAATAATAGAAGGGTCTTCCGCTGAAGACGGAAGACCCTAATAACTAGATTCGATCTCGTTGCGAGCAACGAGTGGGTCTTCCGTACGATTTTTGAATAGATTAGATTAAACTTATCAATTCAAAGATAAAATCGTAGATCTAAGCGAAAAAAAAAACAGAAAAAAATTTGCGGCACTCGGGGCTTGAACCCGGGTCGCCTGGGCCATGTCCACGACTATATCGACTGAGCTACTCGGACTCTCGCTTCAGGACTTTGACGCTTAATTTCTCGAGAATGCCTTGATCGATTTTAAAACAAATTACATATTCTAAATCAGTAAGAGGGTCTCTATAAGGTGTAAAAATTTCAAAAAAAAATATTAGAAAATAAAAAAGTCGAAAAATTCAATTTTTCAAAATTCCCTCTGGAGAAGACTGGAAGTGACGGCGGACATTTTTTAGACAATAGTGCACCAGAAAAACGTTAAATTTATCATCTCTAAAAATTTCAGCTCTATATCTTCAGTCGTTCTTGAGAAACGTCGCAGACAAATTTGACTTTAAAAAAATCGTTTAATGACGATAACTTCCGACCGGAAGTGAAATTTTAAAAACCGTTCCGGCGGTACAAACTTCAGTTGACAAGGCACCATCCCTGAAAATTTGACTGAAATCGAGCAAGCCATCTCCGAGAAATCGCCTGCACAAAATCGGTAAGAAAAAAAAAAGAATAAGAATAATAAGAAAAGTGAAAAAGAAACATTACAATAATAGAAGGGTCTTCCGCTGAAGACGGAAGACCCTAATAATAACTAGATTCGATCTCGTTGCGAGCAACGAGTGGGTCTTCCGTCCAATTTTTGAATAGATAGGATTAAACTTATCAATTCAAAGATAAAATCATAGATCTAAGCGAAAAAAAAGAGAAAAAAATTTTGCGGCACTCGAGGCTTGAACCCGGGTCGCCTGGGCCATGTCCACGACTATAACGACTGAGCTACTCGGACTCTCGCTTCAGGACTTTGACGCTTAATTTCTCGAGAATGCCTTGATCGATTTTAAAACTAATTACATATTCTTAATCAGTAAAAGGGTCACTATAAGGTGTAAAAATTTCAAAGAAAAATATCAAAAAATAAAAAAGTCGAAAAATTCAATTTTTCAAAATTTCTTCCGGTCACGACCGGACGTGACAGCGGACATTCTCTATACCGAGGTGCACCAGGAAATCGATAGATCTATCATCTCTGAAAATTTCAGCTCTCTATCTTTGCTCGTTTTTGAAATACCTGAGAGACAAAATTGACTTTTTAAAATCGTAAACGGACGATAACTTCCGACCGGAAGTGAATTTTCAAAATCTGTTTCAGCGGTATAAATTTCAGATAACGAGGCTTTAGTCCTTAAAATTTGAGAGAAATCGATCGTCCCATCTCTGAGAAATCGCCTGCACAAAATTTGTAAGACAAAAAAAGAATAATAATAATAACTAGACACGATCTCGTTGCGAGCAACGAGGAGGTCTTCCGTTCGATTTTTAGATGGAAATATGACATCATCGACTTTGATTTTCGACAACAAAACATGTTATGATAAAAAGGAGTGAAGTACTAATGCTTTATTGTATCGCTTTTTATAATTTCTCTTGCTTTTTTAAATACTTGCATTTCTTTCAATTAAGATAGAAAAGATCAAACTTGTTTACCTCTGGTCCCTCAAAAACCCTAATTGGGTAACGCAAGAGAAAATCATTATATTGTTGGGATATATAAACGTATTTTACCTAACCTAGCTTTAATAACCTTTCACAAAATATCCCTCAATAAAGGGCTATAGATAAAAGATTTTAGAGCTCTTTGATCCCCTAGTTTAAGGGGCCAGCCCCTTTTTCTTGGATTCAAATGAAAGGACATTTAATTCTGAACACATTTTGTCAACAAGTGTTTAGAAATTCGTTACCGTTCTGGAGATATATGAGAAAGAAGGTTTTAGGGGCTGATCCCATAACTCTTTATAGGGACCGTTTAACGAAATTTTGAAGGTTGCATTTTGTTGAGAACATCATTTTGAACAACTTTTCTTCTGTATTGCATTTCAAAATATATTTCCTTTCTGAGATATGGGTGATCAAAATTTTGGGGTTTTGGCCCCTAAAAACCTTAATTACGTAACACATGATAAAATCATTACATTGCTTGAATACATAACTATAAGATAAACACATTTGCTTCTATAACATTTCACAAAATATTTCTCAGTAAAGAGCTACAGATTAAAGACTTTAGAGCCCTTTGGTCCCCTGATTTTAGGGGCCAGCCCCTTTTTCCTGATATCAAATAAAAGGTCATTTAATTCTACACAAATTTTGTTCAACAAGTGCTTAGAAATTCGTTACCGTTCTAGAGATATATGTGAAAGAAGGTTTTAGGGGCCGGTCCCTTATCTCCTTTTAGGGGGCGTTTAACGAAATTCTGACGGTTGCATGTTGTTAAGAACATCATTTTAAACAACTTTTCTTCTGTACTGCATTACAAAATATTTTTCCTTTCTGAGATATGGGTGATCGAAATTTTGGACTTTTGGCCCCTAAAAACCCTTAATTATGTAACACATCATAAATTCATTACATTGCTTGAATACATAACTGTAAGATTAACATATTTGCTTCTATAATCTATAACAAAATATCCCTCGGTAAAGAGTTATGGGTAAAAGGCTTTAGAGCCCTTTAGGTCCCTTATATTAGGGGCCAGCCCCTTTTTCTTGGTATCAAATGAAAGGTCATTTGATTATAAAGACATTTTGTTCAAGAAGTGTTCAGAAATTCGTTACCATTCTTGAGATATCTGAGACAGAATGTTTTAGGGGCCGGTCCCTTATCTCCTTTTTGGGGCCGCTGAACCAAATTTTTTAGGTTGCATGTTGTTAAGTGCATCATTTTGAGCATATTTTCTTTTATGCTGCATTTCAAAATATTTTTCCTTTTTGAGATATAGGTGATCAAAGTTTTGGACTTTTGACCCCTAAAAACCCCTAATTACGTAACATATGAGAAAATCGTTATACTGCTTGGCTTCATAATTATAAGATAAACATATTTGCTTCTATAATTTATTACAAAATATCTCTCGGTAAAGAGTTATGGGTAAAAGACTTTAGAGCATTCTAGGTCCCTAATTTGAGGGACCAGCCCCTTTTTTTTGATATCAGCAGAAAGGTCTTGTAAAAATAAACTTTTTTTACATTACATATTTTAACAAAATATTTTCCAGAAAAGAGATAAAGAGAGAAAAGCACAAAAATTCACGACGCTTTTTTAATGTCAATTTTCGAGCCATAGCGAGCTTTGGCGCCAGTAGTGCTAAACATACAAAACAACAATCATGCAAAACTTCAATCTTTCCTTTACCTACCGTAAAAATTTGAGCTTAATATCTCTTATAGTTTAGGAGAACAACAGAAGACAAAATACCCATATAAAAATTAGAAAAATCTCAATATCTCAAAAACGGATATGACGTCATCAATACAAAAAATTTCCAATCAAGTTCAGACCACTATCTATCACGTCCTAAAATTTGATTGAAATCGGCCGAGCCATTTCTGAGAAATCGCGTGCACAAAAAAAGGCAGAAAAATAATAATAATAATAGGGAAAAAGAAACAAAGCAATAACAATAAGGTCTTCCGTTGGAAACGGAAGACCTTAATAACTAGAAACGATCTCGTTGCGAGCAACGAGGAGGTCTTCCGTTCGATTTTTAGAATGAAATATGACATCATCGACTTTGATTTTCGACAACAAAACATGTTATGGAAAAAGGAGTGAAGTACTTATGCTTTATTGTATTGCTTTTCATAAGTTCTCTTGCTTTTTTAAATACTTGCATTTCTTTCAATTAAGATAGAAAAGATTAAACTTGTTTACCTCTGGTCCCTAAAAACCCTGATTGGGTAACGCAAGAGAAAATCATTATATTGTTAGGATATATAAACGTATTATACCTAATCTAGCTTTAATAACCTTTCACAAAATGGCTCTCATTAAAGGGCTATAGATAAAAGATTTTAGAGCTCTTTGATCCCCTAATTTAAGGGGCAATCCCTTTTTCTTGGATTCAAATGAAAGGACATTTAATTCTGAACACATTTTGTCAACAAGTGTTTAGAAATTCGTTACCGTTCTGGAGATATATGAGAAAGTAGGTTTTAGGGGCCGATCCCTTATATCCTTATAAGGGCCGTTTAACGAAATTCTGAAGGTTGCATTTTGTTGAGAACATCATTTTAAACAACTTTTCTTCTGTACTGCATTACAAAATATTTTTCCTTTCTGAGATATGGGTGATCAAAGTTTTGGACTTCTGGCTCCTGAAAACCCTTAATTACGTAACACATGATAAAATCATTACATTGCTTGGATACACAACTATAAGATAAACACATTTGTTTCTATAACATTTCACAAAATATCCCTCAATAAAGGGTTATAGATAAAAGACTTTAGAGCCCTTTGGTCCCCTAATTTTAGGGAAAAGCCCCTTTTTTATTGATTCAAATGAAAAGACATTTAATTCTGAACACATTTTGTCAACAAGTGTTTAGAAATTCGTTACCGTTCTAGAGATATATGAGAAAGAAGGCTTTATAGGGGCCGTTTAACGAAATTTTGAATGTTGTATATTGTTAAGAACATCAATTTGAACAAATTTTCTTCTGTACTGCATTTCAAAATATTTTTCCTTTCTGAGATATGGGTGATCAAAATTTTGGACTTTTGGCCCCTAAAAACCTTTAATTACAAAACACATGACAAAACCAATACATTGCTTTGATACATAACTGCAGGATAAACACATTTGCTTCTATAACATTTCACAAAATACCCCTCAAAAAAGGGTTATAGATAACAGACCTTAGAGCCCTTTGGTCCCCTAATTTTAGGGGCCAGTCTTTTTTTCTTGATACATGTATTAAATGAAAGGATATTTAATTCTGAACACATTTTGTTCAACAAGTGTTTAGAAATTCGTTACCGTTCTGGAGATATATGAGAAAGAAGGTTTTAGGGGCCGATCCCATAACTCCTTATAGGGGCCGTTTAACGTATTTTTGAAGGTTGCATTTTGTTGAGAACATTATTTTGAACAACTTTTCTTCTGTACTGCATTACAAAATATTTTTCCTTTCTGAGATATGGGTGATCAATATTTTGGACTTTTGGCCCCTAAAAACCCTTAATTACGTAACACATGATAAAATCATTACATTGCTTGAATACATAAGTATAAGATAAACATATTTGCTTCTATATCATTTCACAAAATATCTCTCAATAAAGGGCTACAGATTAAAGACTTTAGAGCCCTTTGGTCCCCTAATTTGAGGGGCCAGCCCCTTTTTCTTGTTATCAAATAAAAGGTCATTTAATTTTACACAAAAATTGTTAAAAAAATGTTTAGAAATTCGTTACCGTTCTGGAGATATCTGAGAAAGAAGGTTTTAAGGGCCGGTCCCTTATCTCCTTTTAGGGGCCGTTTAACGAAATTTTGACGGTTGCATTTTGTTGAAAACATCATTTTGAACAACTTTTCTTCTGTACTGCGTTACAAAATATTTTTTCTTTCTGAGATATGGGTGATCGAAATTTTGGACTTTTGGCCCCTAAAAACCCTTAATTACGTAACACATAATAAAATCATTACATTGCTTGAATACATAGCATTAAAATAAACATATTTGCTTCTATAATCTATTAAAAAATATCCCTCGGTAAAGAGTTACGGTCAAAAGATTTTAGAGCCCTCTAGGTCCCTAATTTGAGGGGCCAGCCCCTTTTTCTTGATATCAGCTGAAAGATCTTGTAAATATAAACTTTTTTTACATTACATGTTTTAACAAAATATTTTCCAGAAAAGAGATAAAGAGAGAAAAGCACAAAAATTTACGACACTTTTTTAATGTCAATTTTCGAGCCCTAGCGAGCTTTGGCGCCAATAGTGCTAAACATACAAAACAACAATCATGCAAAACTTCAATCTTTCCTTCACCAACCGTAGAAATTTGAGCTCAAAATCTCTTATAGTTTAGCAGAACGGCCGCAGACAAAATACCCATATAAAAATTAGAAAAATCTCAATATCTCAAAAACGGATGTGACGTCATCAATGCAAAAAATTTGCTATCAGGTTCAGACCACTATCTATCACATCTGAAAATTTAAAGGAGATCGGTTGAGCCGTTTCTGAGAAATCGCGTGCACAAAAATGGGAAGAAAAAAAAAGAATAAAAATAATAGGGAAAAAGAAACCGAAGAATAACAATAAGGTCTTCCGTTGGAAACGGAAGACCTTAATAATAATAATAAGAAAAGTGAAAAAGAAACCGAAGAATAATAGAAGGGTCTTCCGCTGAAGACGGAAGACCCTAATAAGAAAAGTGAAAAAGAAACCGAAGAATAATAGAAAGGTCTTCCGCTGAAGACGGAAGACCCTAACTAGACACGATCTCGTTGCGAGCAACGAGGAGGTCTTCCGTCCGATTTTTAGAAGAGGTAATGACTTTGCCTTTTATCTTCATCAACGAAACATATCAGGAAATGCAGATGTGATCTAAAAGAGCGATGGATGAAGGATTATACACCCCGTTGGATCCCTAATTTAGGGACGAGCCACATTTTATTTCATATCAAATAAGAGGTCTTTTGATTTCGATACATTTTGTGTAAAAAGTTATTTGTAACCATTCTTGATTTATCTGGAAGAGATCGTGGGAACTGATAACAAACAAGTTTTGGTTGCAGATTGTTAATCACATTTTTAGCGTATTTTGTTCAATAATGCTCCTTAAAATTGCTTTTTTTTAATTTTGGGACGTTGATGATAAGTTCGGACTTTTGACCCCTTAAAATCCCTTATTACATAACATAGGAGTGAACAATTTTCATGTATAGGTACATAACATTTCGATTAACATAATTGCTTCCGTAATGTATTACAAAATATTTCACAATTAAAGGTTATGATTAAAAGACTTTAGAACTCTATCGGATCCTAATTTGAATAGCCAGCCCCTTTTTCGTGATATAAAAATAAAGCTCTTGTCATTTTAAACACATTTTGTTCAACAAGTATGTAGAAATTATGTACCGTTCTCGAGATGTCTGGAAGAGATCGTTTTAAGGGCCGACCCTATAACTCCTTTTAGGGACCGGATAACAAAAAAATTATGGTTGCAAATTGTTAACGACATTATTTGGAGCATCTTTTGTTCAACGTTGCTTTTCAAAATTTCTCTCCATTTTCAGATATATAAGATCAAAATTTCGGACTGCTGGCCCCTTAAAATCCCTAAATACGTAACAAAGGAGTAAACAACTGTTATGTGTAGGTACATAACGTTACGATGAACATAATTGCTTCTATAAAGTATAACAAAATATTTCACATTAAAAGATATTATTAGAATACTTTAGAGCCCCTTTCGGTCCTTAATTTAAAGGGTCAGCCCCTTTTCCCTAATGTCAAATGAAAGTTCTTGACTTTTTAAAGTTTTTTTGTTCTATAAGTCTTAACAAAATACTGTTGAGAAAAAAGATATTCAAAGAAAACCACAAAAAAATCATGACGCTTTTTATCTCAATTTTTAAGCGCAGGCGAGCTTCGGTGTTTTTCGTCACAGAACAATGAAAATGCTTCTGTCATATCCACAAACATAGGTCTACAAACCCTGAAAATTTGAATCAAATATCTGTTTTCGTTTAGGAGAAAAACACCGGACAAGCCGACCCTCTAAAAATCGTAAAAACGTCAATATCTCTAAAACGGAAATGACGTCATCAATGTAAAAAATTTCCAATAAGGTTCAGATCAATATGTGTTAGTTCTGAAAGTTTCATTAAAATCAGCCAAGCCGTTCCCGAGAACTTGCGTGCACAAAAATGCGTAAGAAAAAAAAAGAATAATAACTAGACACGATCTCGTTGCGAGCAACGAGGAGGTCTTCCGTCCGATTTTTAGAAGAGGAAATGACTTTGCCTTTTATCTTCATCAACGAAACATATCAGGAAATGCAGATGTGATCTAAAAAAGCAATGGATGAAGGATTATACACCCCGTTGGATCCCCAATATAGGGACCAGCCACATTTTATTTCATATCAAATAAGAGGTCTTTTGATTTTGATACATTTTGTGTAAAAAGTTATTTGTAACCGTTCTTGATTTATCTGGAAGAGATCGTGGGAACTGATAACAAACAAGTTTTGGTTGCAAATTGTTAATCACATTTTTTAGCGTATTTTGTTCAATATTGCTCCTTAAAATTGCTTTTTTTTAATTTTGGGACGTTGATGATAAGTTCGGACTTTTGACCCCTTAAAATCCCTTATTACATAACATAGGAGTAAACAATTTTCATGTATAGGTACATAACATTTCGATTAACATAATTGCTTCCGTAATGTATTACAAAATATTTCACAATTAAAGGTTATGATTAAAAGACTTTAGAACTCTATCGGCTCCTAATTTGAATAGCCAGCCCCTTTTCGTGATATAAAAAGAAAGCTCTTGTCATTTTAAACACATTTTGTTCAACAAGTATGTAGAAATTATGTACCGTTCTCGAGATGTCTGGAAGAGATCGTTTTAAGGGCCGACCCTATAACTCCTTTTTGGGACCGGATAACAAAAAAATTATGGTTGCAAATTGTTAACGACATTATTTGGAGCATCTTTTGTTCAACATTGCTTTTCAAAAATTCTCTCCATTTTCAGATATATAAGATCAAAATTTCGGACTGCTGGCCCCTTAAAATCCCTAAATACGTAACAAAGGAGTAAACAACTGTCATGTATAGGTACATAACGTTACGATAAACATAATTGCTTCTATAAAGTATAACAAAATATTTCACATTAAAAAGATATTATTAGAATACTTTAGAGCCCTTTCGGCCCTTAATTTAAAGGGCCAGCCCCTTTTCCCTAATGTCAAATGAAAGATCTTGACTTTTTGAAGTTTTTTTGTTCTATAAGTCTTAACAAAATACTTTTTAGAAAAAAGATATTCAAAGAAAACCACAAAAAAATCATGACGCTTTTTATCTCAATTTTTAAGCGCAGACGATCTTCGGTGTTTTTCGTCACAGAACAATGAAAATGCTTCTGTCATATCCACAAACATAGGCCTACAAACCCTGAAAATTTGAATCAAATATCTGTTTTCGTTTAGGAGAAAAACACCGGACAAGCCGACCCTCTAAAAATCGTAAAAACGTCAATATCTCTAAAACGGAAATGACATCATCAATGTAAAAAATTTCCAATAAGGTTCAGATCAATATCTGTTAGTTATGAAAGTTTCATTAAAATCAGCCAAGCCGTTCCCGAGAACTCGCGTGCACAAAAATGCGTAAGAAAAAAAAAGAATAATAATAAGGGAAACAGAAACAAAGCAATAACAAGAAGGTCTTCCGTTGGAAACGGAAGACCTTAATAAGGGAAACAGAAACAAAGCAATAACAAGAAGGTCTTCCGTTGGAAACGGAAGACCTTAATAATAAGGGAAACAGAAACAAAGCAATAACAAGAAGGTCTTCCGTTGGAAACGGAAGACCTTAATAATAGGTCAAAAGAAACCTAACGAAAACAATAAGGTCTTCCGTTGGAAACGGAAGACCTTAATAAGAAGAATAATAAGAAGAAGAATAAGAAAGTCGACAAAAACAATATGTCTCCCCTTTGAAAGGGGAGACATAACTAGACATCATTGAGATGTTGACCATCTCAAAGGGCCCGCTTAAATAATGGAAAATAAATAAACCTTTCAGATGATTTTGCCTTGACATTGACCTTTGACTTAGAAATGTTTGGGTTGGCATAGAACTGTAAGTCAATTTCATTATCCCTTCCCAATAGGCTTTCTCTGGGTTTAGTATGTGCAAGTTTATGTTCGCTACACTCTTTATCCGAAGCTCTGTTAAGTGCATGGTCTGCGCTGGCCTTGACCTATAAACGTCATTCAATGTCATTGCACACCCATAACCAATGGCACTCTGTGGGTGAAGAATAAGCCACATTAGAGGAAGGGTAAAGGATATATGATCCGGACAAGGATTTTACAGTTTATTCTGCTATGACCTTAACCTTAGATCTAGAAAATTGGTTCAAGGTCTATGTACACCGTTTACCTAAAGAACTGTGTAGGTAAAATATGATCCACATTGCATCAAGGGGAGAGACAGACGAATGAAGAACGGACGGACAGACTTATCAATATAGAATACCCGTAGAGCGGTTTTCTAATTAATACTTAGGTTAACTCTTTAAATATAATGCATATATAGTATATATAATAATCATGTTTCTTTCGTTTGCACACTAGTCTGTTTACTGTAGGTGAAGAAACAATCGTGAAGCTGAGAACATACAATCGGTTCATGCATAATTTTAACAATTTTATACTTTTTTAGATTTTAATTCACATCTGTATACAGAAGAGTTTCAAATATTTTAAAGTAAAACAATAACAAATCAAAGTTTACCACCATCTGTAAAGTAAACATTTATTCTTTTAAAAAAATTTATTAAAGCTGACATGAATTCATAATACGTATAATTTCCCTTTTATCTCCGACTACTGCCATATTAGTTGTAGATTTCTATTGTTCTGCTCAACGCTACACACCCCAATATAAGACCGATGGCACTATTAATGCTTCATCGCATTTAGGTATCTCATTTACCCAAACACGTTACATTAGAAGAAGACTTGACACGATTTGAACAAAAATAATATAGGACAACCACTGCACTGGAAAGGAATATTCAATCCAACGACGAACCAAGACAGACTGAAATCCAGGCACAAATGTTCCAAAAATAATCGATCATTGTAAGACATTCTCCTGTGTCATAACATCGCACATATGCAAACCTAACACAGTGACAGATCGAACAATGACAATGACCTGCATGGATTTTAAACGGTGTGATTTTTTAGAAACCGATGGAAACAATGATATGTTGTTCCTTTCTTGGATTTACGTGTTTCGATGTGCATGCGAAATAAGGCAGCACTGTCTCTGCAAAATAATACAAAAACCTTGGAAATTCTTTCAAAGAATAAATATATTTTGTGCTTTATTGATTGAAGTTTTCTTCATTTAATTTTACAAACATTTTACCACAGTTCATGCATTTAGAAGTCCGTGCAATCTGAATGCCTCGATCTAACCTAACTTTTTTGACCAGTGTGTGTGTGTGTATATATATATATATATATATATATATATATATATATATATATATATATATATATATATATATATATATATATATGTATATATATATATATATATATATATATATATATATATATATATATATATATATATATATAAAAACCAGCGGCAGTTGAGGAGCGATCGAAACTAATTTGGCGTCCAAATGCTTTTATAAATTCATGTCAGCTTGAAACAAGTATTCCTTTTAAAGGAATGATCGGCAATAAGGATATATAGATAGCTAGAAGCAATCAACATGATCTGTTTGATGTAAAATAATTTAAAAAGTACTGTATTTTTACAAAATATAGAATATTTTGAATTTGTACACCATAATTTCATCATTATAAACCGTCAACAAATTTAATTTTGAAATAAATTTGGGGAAAGCCGTTCGTAAACTCCTTGTCTAGTTTTATATTTTTGACGTGATTATTAAATGTTAATATATCTTCTTCTTCAGAATACCGAGTAAGGCACTTCAAAGAGCACCGACACGTATACAAAGAAAGAGTTGTATTAAAATAATTTAATGCGACTGAAAAACATTGAATGCCATCATAACGCATTATAACGTAACCTTGTTTATAAATCAAGCCGTCTTCCTAGCTACTATTATGCAACATCAATAGATCGAGGTCATTTCATGGAGCATCTTCTTATGATCGAGGTCAGTTCATCGAGGTTAACTGCGTTACTGAATGAATCTTTCGATCGAAATTCTTACGCGTGAGACAATATGTGCATTCTTGAATTAACAGGTCGAACTGTATTTAATGTATGTTTGCATCTCTTAAGGTAAATGGATTGAAATAAAACTGAGTAAAATGTTATATAAATACTAAACCAAAGCTTCAAGTTTTTATAAGAACTACTTATGCAAGCGGAATGTGTGCGCACGTGGAAGCATTTGCCGGATGCCTCATATGGACACAACAGTGATCGGCCGAAACCGATCACAAAAAACCGAGTTGAAATTTTGTTGTATGCTATGAGATTTAAAGGATATGGTGCGAGATTTAAATGCTATGGTGTAAGTTATAAAAGAGATGTTTGAACTGACTGTACTATATATCTTATACACTGGTTTACCATTTTTAAATGCAATTTACAGCAACTGTGCATGTTTTTTAAAAGTAAAACTATACCAATTCTACAGCGAGACTGATGTCTCTTGAGCAGACGAAAAGGAAATAAAAAAAGAAAGAAAAGAGGTAGATGTGGTTGCAGAATCAGACAATGATGATTTAATGATAAACATTTTCAGGCAGAATAATTACTTCTATGCCGACTCTGATTTCAGATAACCAAACGTGGGCGTTAGTTAAAAAAAAACTTTAGCAAAGCTCTATAAAAAGAATCAGGCCAAGCAGCGAAAAAAATAACACTCGGGAGCCAGTGGCAACTGAGAAACGTAGCCTTCCTCAACCAGCAAATAGTTCTAAATTAAGGACACTGGTTTGTTAAACTCACGATTATGTATTGCTAAAGATTTAATCTAGTCAATTTGTCTTACATTGGAAATGTCAGCATTTTACCTCTCTTATTTATTATCAATTACATACCAGTAATGATTCGCCCTTCTGGGAAAATATATTTTATAATAGGGGGTCGGCAAATTGCATAATAAATCGACATTAGAAAGTAGTTTGTCGTTTTTTCTAGTCTATGTTGACCCCCTTGATAATATTTGTTTTACTTAACATTTGTTCATTTCTATTGGGTTTTTTTTAATTAAGTGAAGTGTTAGCTCTGGATAACAAAAGCCAGATCAAGCTTTCTTTATAAGATTCTGCGCAAGGGAATAAGTAAGAGACAGTGCTACTTGAAGAAAATACACAGAGCCATACCGTATCAGGATCATTGAAATCAGAACTGTGTGTTCTGCATTTGTGTTGCCATCCCAACGTGGTAACAAGATATAGAGAAAGGTTGAAGAAGCGTTGTTCGTGTGTTTTCCAGACCCCATGCCTCTCAAACAAAGGTCGAAATGGCATGGGGCCATTATTGCCATTAATAAATGTCATTATTAATTTTAAGTTGTTATTGTAGGTGTAATATTTTTGACCTGGTGGCCAGCTAGTCCTACCAGACTAAAGCAAGCAGCCATGGAGCCCGTAGAAGCTAAAAGCCATTAAGGAAACTCACCACAGTACTGAGAGTACTCGAACAGAAAATTATATTTTACTTCACATTGGCATACTTTAATTAATATCAAGAACATTAATAACTTAATACTTTGTAGGAGCAACGAAAACTTCGGAGGCGGTAAAGCTCACCTTGTTTAAAGTTATAAATGCGTCTGTGGTAAATAAAAATCAAATCAATATTGATAAGTGTTCATACAGTCGTATTTATTTATTTATGAAAATAATTGTTATCTAAAGTGTAGTCTTATTAAACATGGAAAATGTTAACGCATTGTATAAAGTAATATGAAAAGGTATGATAATATATAAGATATGATAAACATGATAAAGTAATTTAAAAGGCGTATGGGATACTACTTGTAGCTTTTACAACAATATTCGCTATTATAATATTTATTTACCAAATCACAAATTATAGGTACACATGTATGGACAAAACCATGTTTTGATACTCATCAACGAACACAATCGACACTGGGTATTGTATTGTCATTGAAAAACATATGCATCGTCTATCTTGATCGGCTCGGATGATTTAATGATGAAATTTTATTTAAGATGTTTCGTTTCCTAAGAATTCAACTTTTTCTTCACACAGGAAAGCAAATGAATTGCGATGAATCGATAATTAAGGATACAGCTTCGTCCAATTATCCTTCTACACCGAACGACAGTGGCCGTTGTGTAGTGTCTGTATGCCTGTACAATGCTACATTGTTTCATAAGAAAAGCTGTATCAGATGAGAAGATCTATAGACAATACTTATACCACCCCTCAACGCGTTTTACTTTAATTATGGCAGAATACGTATTTCAAACAGAATCATCCATTTGGACGAAGAGACATGTTTTTATTCAAGATTCTTGATGAAATAATTTTATCTATTACATCGGCTAAAGAAAATAGTGTTGGGGAAGTTTGAAAAACACAAAACCTTTTTGCGTGATCCAACATATTTCTACTTCTATACCTGGTAAACTTTGGTGATGATTTTTTCAATGAGAAACTATCGACAAAGAATCCGATCTATAAGAAAAATGTTGAGGAAAGCAGATGGTTTCAACAGAAAGTGATTCTAAGGTACCTGCCAATGCAATAAATTGTAAGCCGTAAACTGGTCATGTGCCACCAGTTGCATTAGAGCTTTTTTGTTAAAGAAATGCTGATTAAGATACCTGATAAATATCGCTCAAAACTACAAAACAACAAACGACCTATGTGTAAAGTCTGAGATGCCATTCATCGATGAGAAAAGGAAAACGGTAAAAAAGAGAGAGGGAAAAATGAGAGAAAAAAGACGAGATATCACGGTAAAAAAAGAGAGAAAACGGGGAAGCACGTAAGAGACAGGGAGAGGGCTTTAGATATATGACCATCTTTCTTTCAGTGCTCATGACTCATGAAGTATTTTCATATAATATGCTAATTATAATTTTTTCTTTCTTCAGCTTCGGCAATAGCGAGATCAGCACACATCGTCAACTCTAATCAATTTTCTGATCCATGGCGGATCTATATTAAAGGTGCTGCATTTCCTGAAAAAAAAAAACAACTTTTAAGAGAAAAAAATCACTACCTGCGACGGTCTTCTACTTAATCCCAGTGTTTCTAAGTTGTTATGATCATCATCAACAAAATTTTAACCCCCGGAATGAGCCCAATTCCTGGGGACCCCCTGGTTGTATCCCTAAAGCCCAAATAAACACTCTTTTGACTGGTAGATTCATGACGAGACAGAAACATTAATGGTGGGGATGATTTCGGTGTGTCTGCAAAAACTCGAGAATTTACTACAAAATTTACTACAAAAGATGCGTTAGACCCGGTAACGACTTTACAAATCTTCATGCAGAAAACAGACATCGAATATTCCACATTTATTATTTAACAAAAACTGATTGACGTTATTAAAACTTACCGAAGAATTAATTTAAAAAACCATCATACAGTTTTTGTCTTTCGTGAAGTGAAAGTGGCACGTGCTTAAGACTGTACGTGTAATTAATACATTGTCATTTACACGAATACGCCGTAAGTATGTTACTTTTAAACAAAAAGTTTAAATATATTATATTTCTTTAATACCACTTGTTTAAAAACGTTATTTGAAATGTAAAGAAAAACGATTACGAGTCACCTTGGGAAATGCCAACCTCGGATATAACGAGTATCGGTTAAAACGAGAAATAAAACTATGTCCCAAACATCTCGTTATATCTGGAGGCCACTATATACATGTTTGCATTAAATCTTCTAATTCTAGACATTCAACAAACAAAGTACAAGGCAAAAATAAACCAAAAAACCTCTTACAAAATTGTGAAAGAACTAGGTACGGTTGTAAATAGTACACAGGCCTAAAAATTTGGACAATTTTTATGTTGCTTACAAGAAGAAAACTCTTATATAATAACAATAAAGAAGTCAAGTGCAAACTTTTTATCCGTATAAATTACCTTGCGAGCCGTTGCTAAGCAACGGTAACTTTACCTATATGCACCTTATTTACCGGAAATTCACATTTTCCTAATAAATTTGAGCATAAAACTTCAAATAAAATACAGAGCGCAGGCCTCGAGCAAAACCAAACATGATTTAAACAAATATACTAATAAAGAGAAACAAATTAAACATATATTGATTTTGCTCGAGGCCTGCGCTGGTAGTACAATTTCCCGTTTTGTGACGAGTTTTTGGGGCGGATTCAGTCGGGGTGTACCACGAGATGCAGTTTTATTAGCCAAGTAATGATATATCGAGGAAGAAATCTTATCCAGGTAAGATAAATGTATCTCCAGTATTTTTCACAAGTTTTTATAACATTTTTTGCAAAAATAAACATGTATATAATCATTTAAATATAACATTAACACTGATTAATATGCACGTCTTGATAACATATAATAATACTGCAACTTATACTATAGCAAACATGAATTGATTAAAACTTTTTTAATAAGCGTGTTCGAAGTACATGAATACATCCTATTAATTAAGGTGTAAATATGTAGCAATGATAGACTCTTTTGCAGGCAAAATATGTGCAGCTTTCAGAAAATAATTAATCGTCTGTACCGATTGATGGTTTTGTCATTTACGGATATCAAATTGGAAGTTTATACATAGAAATCTATAAATATATTATAACTATGGTGCTTTATTCCTAAAAATTATAAAATTGGTGAAAAATAAGCAGCGTGTGGCCGTCTGCTTAGCCGTATAATGTTTTGTTTATTTATAACTTCGGTTTGACTGGTTCCCATTTTTACATTGCGAACCTACACAACCAGTTTAAGAAAAGACAAATAAAGCTTACATATATCTCCCTAGTCCCTATCAAATTACATAAAACCACACAATTCCTCAAGTATCGATCTAATTTAAAATGTATGGTATGAAAAAAAAATGAATTTCTATTGTAACCTAAAAATTGGGGGGGTGGGGGGGGGGGGTTACCGTAACATCGCTTGATAATAAATGAAGAAATCTCCCAATATAATGCTTTTCATTAGAATATTGTTAATACTTAATACTTAAAGCACAATTTAAAAGTATTGACTTACTAAGCTTACCTCACAGAAGTAGCTAGGTCATTTAGTCCACAGCAGAATCCTTGTTTTTATGTATGTGTACACGACACAAGTACAACACATTATTTCAACACCACAAATCATTGTAAACGGCATAAAAACAACAAACTGTTACTTCAACATCATAAATCAGATATCCTTTCACCAAACTTCTCAGATAATATTGCATTTTTTTTTAAAATGCATGTGCTTGAAAAGTTTGTTAGCATGACGTCACATATGTCGAGTAAGGCGGAGCAAACTTGTCAGTAATGTTAAGAATTTAGTGCTGTTATGGAATTCAATCAAGTAATGAATTCAATTTCATTTTTGCGTAAAATGTAAAATAATGTATTAAGGCATTTTATATCCATATATTACCGTACACATATGCAGAGAGAGAGAGAGAGAGAGAGAGAGAGAGAGAGAGAGAGAGAGAGAGAGAGAGAGAGAGAGAGATATGTTATGGAGTTCAATCAAGGAAATAATTCAATTTAGATTTCAATTCACAGAGAGAGACACAGAGAGAGAGAGAGAGAGAGAGAGAGAGAGAGAGAGAGAGAGAGAGAGAGATGTTATGGAGTCCAATCAAGGAAAGAATTCAATTTAGATTTCAATTCAGAGAGAGAGAGAGAGAGAGAGAGAGAGTATCTACACTGACTGTCTAGTATATTATCATTAAATATTATTATAAAGAAAATAAGAGAGAGAGAGAGAGAGAGAAAGAGAGAGAATTTCCCTTATATGTCTTGATTTTAAACTTTTTCTTTAATACACATGACTGTATTGATTTCTCTAATGCTGAATTATTTCAGAATGAATGAATCCAAACATTATAGTTGTGTACTGTGCAAAAGACGTCATACCCAAAAGGAAAGGAGAAAAGTTAATGATGAAACAAGAAGGTTCTTATACCAGCAATAATTTTAAAAATAATAAAATTTAAAATTTAATTTATTTTGCAATTTTTGATATCTCGGAATCAGCAGTGATATGTAACAAATGCTCCCATCTTTGCTACAAGAAGAAGCAAAATATAAACACAATAGCACAAAGTCAAAGATCTGTCTCAGATGTTTATAATCCGCCCGTGAAGGTACCAAGGCCTCAGAATCCAGACAGAAGTCCACCGTCTCTGACACTAGCCATTCCGAGCACAAGTACAAGTCATTCATACTGTTTTGATTGTAAGAAGCCTGGACCGAAGTTAATTGTTGCTTCAACATATGCTAGATTTAGGGCCTATATTCAATGTGAATTATTTGTCCAATCCGGGTCAAGATGCTGTCCATGTCATATTGAAGATGGAATTCTTTCAAGAGATGCCTTGGAAAAAGTAAAAGCCACCAAAAGTTCTTGTCATTTGAACAGCACATCGATACTCGAGCTTCTACAGCAGGCTAGAGAGGAAGTCCTTAAAAAGGAGGGTAAGCGAGTTGACTTCGATGATCCCACATGTTTGAGTGACTCTGACTACCACAACTTAACTGGACTCACTAAGGAGCAGTTTGATGACGTCCTCACTCATGTGAACAACATTAGGCCCACAAAGACGAGGTCAATCCATACCTGCTTAGCCATCATTCTGACAAAACTACGCTGTGGAATGGACAACCAAATGCTCGGAACTATCTTTAATATGACAAAATATCAGGTTAACATTTCAATAAAGATATACATGTATTTGCAAATGGTGATATTTTCTCACAATACTGAGTATACAAATAATGAAAATATGATTTGTATTAATTAAGATATATTTTGCAGATTCGCAGGGCAGTACAGTCTGCAAGGAAGGCTCTTATGTCAGACTTCGTCCCGAGGAACATTGGATTTCCCCACATCACCAGAGAGGAGATTATTAAGACCCATACAAGGCCACTTGCACAACATCTACTTTCAGACATAACAACTGCCCCCGCAATACTGGTGCTGGACGGAACTTATATATATATATCCAAAAAAGTGGAAATTACACCTTCTCCAGACGTTCCTTCAGTATGCATAAGCGCCGGCCGCTTTTGAAGCCGATGATGATTGTTTCAACGACAGGATATATCGTCAGTGTCCTTGGCCCATACCTAGCGGATCCAAAGAATAACGACTCCTCTATTCTGAACCATTCCATTCTTTTGAATACCGAGGAAATACAGAGATGGATCAAGGAGGACGACATCTTTGTGGTAGATAGAGGATTCCGTGACTCAGAATCAGTTTTAAACGACCTTGGTATTCGGATGGAGATGCCTGCGTTTATCCCGAAAGGCCAAAAGCAACTATCAACGGAAGAGGCAAACAACTCCAGGCTCGTTACAAAAGTAAATGAATGAGTAGTCTTAATGTTTTATTACTATCATTATTATTTTATCTTTTACTATCACTATTATAATATTATACAAATACTTACAATGTACATACCGGGTATGTTGAAAGATGATATCGATATGAGCATAAGCTTTTGTTTCACAGGGAAAAAAATTGAAATGCTTAACTAGAGTTTGTTTATTATAGGTCAGATGGGTTGTTGAATCTGTTAACGGTCGGGTGAAAACATGGAAATATCTTGGCAAGACGCTTCCAAACAGTCAAATTCCATATATCGGAGACTATGTCAGGATTGTTTGCAGTTTTTGCAATAAATATCGGCCTCCGATCACCTCAGGAACATTTGACGCTGATATTGCAGTCGCTTCTAAAATGACAATGTTGGCCAAGAAAACAAACGAACTCCAACAGTTTGTTCTTGAAAATGGTATGTTGAAATATATATATATATATATATATATATATATATACAGTACAGGCAACGCGGATCCCGTATTGGCCCGCGTTACCGTCACGGTATTTTTATCGTTCCCGCGATACACCATCGCGGTTTTTGATCGCGGTATGGATTGCGACCGTGATGACACCACGACGGTGTGATTTACCGTTATTCCTGCTGCTGCTTGTTCTTGTTACTTTACCTGTACTGTACATTACAGGCAATGCGGGTCGCGTAAATCCACGTCAAATATGCGACTTCAGATTTAAGCATAACAGCTGCATTGTAAATAAATTGTGGTTCATATTAATATAAAATTAATAAATAATATTTATGAAATAGAATTTCGTGAAATTGGAAACTACATTTGAATTACAACATAACACAACATTACGCAAATAAATTATGTGATGTGTAAATAAGAACACACATCTTTGTATTTGACGTGCTTATTTCAGTTATTATTTTTATTAGTTGTTAATCCTGTTTTTAGAACACTCTTAAAATTAAATATTTCATCGTATCAATGCAGAGCAATTTCATCTTCTCATTTTATAAGTTGACACGCATAGCGCCGTAAACTGTCAGTACATGTGTATGTTTTAAATTGAGAAATGAACAAATGTCGGGAATCAACTATCAAATATTTTTTTCCATTCAATAATAAAATTATCATTCAAATATAAAGTTGGTGCTGCTTTAAAGCGCCTTGAATAATAACGTGTCAGTATGCGTTCTTGTGTATACATATAAAGTTTAAGTCACGGTCATTTTCTGTGTATACATGTAGTGATTAACAAACTAAAGGGTAGAAGACGACATGCCCTTGAGGGTTTTCACACCTATTCACGACAAAAGAAAAAGTTTAAATCGCGTACGGCTTCGTCTAATCGCTCAACACCTTACAGAAGAGGGGAGAGAGAGAGAGAGGGGGGTAGAGAGGTGGGGCGTTTAGGAGTAATTTAACGTACACTTATGTGAAATATAGTAATATCCAATTCTAAATATTCATAAAATTAGTATTCATAAAAGAATATGGTACACTGTGATTGAATCCATCATGCAATTTCAGATTTGAGTCCATGTGCTGCACCTGTCAATCAAATCAGCCCGCTAGTTCTACCACGTGTTCCCTCCATGACAAAGTTTCGTTCTATTAGTTTTATTTTTAATAAAGAAAATAAGAAGTATATCTAACAGTTAAGTTTTTACAATGTTCGTGATGCTTGATTTACTGTGTTTAGAAAGTTTAATTCGTTGTGTTTTTTCTCTCTCTCGTTTACTTAATAATGGAGGTTTTTTGCGGGAAGGAACATCTTAAACACGTTTAACTGTTAAAGAACGCAGTAAAATGAATCAATTATTTAATGTAACTATTGTAAAATTGTTTGATATACATGTAGAATTCTTCTTGGTCAATCGTTACACAGATTATCTACCTGCCTCATTCCTGTGTATTCTGTGCGTTCAAGCGTAGAGTGATTTCCTGTCAGTGCGATAGTTTCACACCTTTGTGTAAAACAATAGGGACTAAAGTCAAATAAAGTTAACTTTGACAGACATAAAACTTTGAGGTGAGTGGGGGGGGGGGGGGGGGGGAGAGAGAGGTTAGGTTACGAAAACGGGTTTACATATGTGTAGTAGCTTTATATACAATAAAATTACAAGCACACATAAAATGATATCAATACATTTACTGAAATGTTTAAATGTTTTTTTATCGGCATGAAATATCAACAGCAAAACTTTCAATACATGTTCCTAATTCGTTTGAAATGTGTAAGAACATAGGAATACGGTTTAACAACATTTCATTCTCAAAATAAATTATCTAGTTATTCTGTCGAGAGAGAGAGAGAGAGAGAGAGAGAGAGAGAGAGGGGGGGGGCTCGGTCGCGAGCGAACGCTAACCTCCGTCACGGCGGGTAGCTGGTACACCATCACGACAACATGACAAGGGATACCCACAATATCTTTCGATTACATAATTTTATGCAACTCTGGGTATCTCTAATGCTCCGTACTCTCTATTTGTTAGAGATACACGTTCATTTGATTTTTCGCATTACGATGGGGCGTATTCGACACGATTTGAAGCTGGAGATAGTTAGAATGCATCGGAGCGGTACTTCTGTAGCTGGGATTCGTGGACGACTTATCTCCATGGGACACATTAAATATTCAAGTCAGACTGAGTATTGAAGAACACACGGCTTCGCACTTGAAGATTGTCGTCGCAAACGTAACGCACTAGAAAGTGGGAATCCTCGTGCAATGACAAACGTCGAGCCAAACTTAAAGTAACGCAACACAAAATCACTAAAACGTGAATACACAAAAAATGTTCTTTACACGTAGAAGACCTTGAAAGAAATGAACCGAACGTGCTAAAAATACCGGGTTGCTAATCATAGGAAGCCCTGATTTTGAATCACTTGCTCATCATTAGTTGACACGCATGGACTTCAACAACAAACAATACAAATGTAAGCGGACCATTTAATTGTTAAGAAAACACAATCACACTGCGTACACATTCATAATTTTAAAATCATTTCATGATAATTTTTATTTTAACGACCTTCTTGAAATATGATAATGGAATCGAAAATATTTTATTTGCGACTGCTGCACAAGTATTAAATTAAATACTATAATAATATATTTAATAGCTATGAAATAAAAAAAAATTATTAAAAAAGATTACAAGTATTTTGATTATAATCTCTGTCAAAATCTGGTGAAATATCGTCATTAAATATAAATTAACATGCAATTTATTTGTCATTCGGGGAGATAACTCCCGCTTGTATACGATACTTTTCCATCGATAATTTTACCGTGACGGGGACAGGTAGATGATCAGTTTACCGTGATGGGAACGCGGGATACCTGTCTCACCTGGCCGAT
Organism: Magallana angulata; assembly: GCF_025612915.1. NCBI lineage: Eukaryota > Metazoa > Mollusca > Bivalvia > Ostreida > Ostreidae > Magallana > Magallana angulata. Next base: position 16,676,766 of record NC_069117.1, read on the forward strand.
CACCTCGATGTGTTTATACCGTGACGGGGCGCGGGAAACACGGGATCCGCGTTGCCTGTACTGTATATATATATATATATATATATATATATATATATGTGCGGGTTTTTTTCTTATACTTGCAAATACTTATTTATAAGACATGTATACATGTATATACTATATACAGATATGTTCATATGCGTTTTGAAGATCGAAACATTTGAATACTGTAGGGCTGGATAAAAGATCCATGAAATGGACTTCCATCGATGCCGACAGCAACATCGTAAAGGATTTCCCCAGACTTGCTGAAGAGGACATTTGAGAACTCACCATCGGCGTGTATCAGTTAAAAACGGCGATGTCTTATGCAGCAGAGCACCTCACAGATGATGGAATGTTTGAAATTCTGGTGAGCAATGACGTTCCAAATATCGTTTGTGCTAAAATTCAAAGCCGCCACACATCAGCCAAAAAGTACTCACTGTGGATTAAATACTGTGAAACTATCGTGTCCTGGTACTGTACTTGTTAAAATGGAGCACGAGTCGTTGGAATGTGTGGGCACATATCCTGCATTATTTGGTACCTGGCCTTTGCCAGACATCTTAGTAATGCAGGAGATGAGTCTCTTGGTATTCGGGATTGGACAGAGGATGTGGATGATGCAGCTCGAGCCATTGACAGCTCCGAAGATGAAGACGCTCTGGATAATCAGGGTCAGGAAGAGTAGCTAGCAGACTTACACGTAGTTTGTGCGGTATATGTAATGTTTACAGTATGAACCTGAACAGATTTATGAAAGAAAATACGTTTCCATCAATTAAACTTAATTTTATAATTCAACTAAAAATGTAAATGCATGATTTAGATGATTTGATTTTGCTGATTTATTGATGTTGTGTTTATTAAAGACTTGTTTGTTTGTTGAATTAGAATGGATTTCCTTATTAATCATTTCAGAAAAAATACGAAATATTAGGACTTTTATGTACTTTGAATATAAACTAGTATACATATATACATGATTAAATGACATAAATGCCACAATTTTACCTCATTTGGTCTTTAGGTTATTTTTAAAGCTCAATGCAGCCATGGATTACAATTAATAAGTTATACATGTATATAATTCTTTTTTTAAAAACCACAAATGACGTTGCACTGACTCAAACGACGTCACTGAAACGTTATTAAAAGGACCCTACGTTGGAGTAGTGGTACAGATAAAAATAATGGTCTCATTATCAAAACCATTCTATTTTATGAAATTACATAGTTATGTCTACCTTTTGGTACAATATTGTTTAATTTGGGGATAGGGCCGTTTTTGGTGTTTACCGTACCTAGTTCTTTGCCCAAGGATCAGGGATTCTGTTAAATTAAAAAGGGGGCTCTATAGGTTATGTTATGAAATTTACCAATAGACCAGGGGTTCTGGTAAAAGAACGGGGCACTATGGGTTGTATAGTGAGCAGGCATTGGTATGAGTATTTGAATTTTAATCTATTAATGATCAAATACATAGTGGAATTTTGTGTAATCGGTTATTAATCGATTACTCTCGATTTTGTCCTTGTAATCCGTAACATTATAACATGCGATCGATTAATAGTCGGTTTATACATATATCAAGAGCAAATCAAAGTATGTTGAACAATTTATTAAACCTACACATGAAAATACTTTACAATTATTAAACACCAACAAAAGCACAACAAATAAATCTACTGACAAAGCATAGATTAAAAATCACACAAAATACAACATATTTGGCCTTCTCGGGGGCTACTCACATATAAAACTGAAAAACTCCTGGGTTGACACCATCAGGAAATTATTAGCTGTAACTTAAGAAACCCGGGTTGACACCGTCGGGTAAATAATGGTTCCCGGGTTGACACCATCGGGATTTAAAGAGTATTTCCCGGGTTGACACCATCGGGATTTAAGGAATGGTTCCCGGGTTGACACCATCGGGATTTAAGGGATGGAACCTGGGTTGACACCATCAGGTTTAAATGCAGGGACCCGGGTTGACACCAGCGGGTAGATATAACTAATTACATAATGCATAGAAATTTATCTGAATTGGGGGTAACCAGGCCCAGGCCAGTTTAAAAAAAGAAAAGAAAAAAAAAAACTTAAAAATTTTTTACAATTAATTTTGAGAGCCCCAACGACTGCATTGAGAACAAATTAAAATACAAATGTCTTATCTAAAGCATACAAAAGGTGAAGCATGGGGATGGTGGGTGGGATAATTAAAAACACAATGCGTCTGCTTAGCTAGAGTCCGGACAAAGGAATGATGCTACAAGTAGTTACTGAAACTTAATACTGCTAAGATAAGAGAATCACGTGGTGGCTGACCACCAGAGATGTAGCTGCCCATTATGCAATGCATTACCTAATTTGGACATGGAATTTAGGTATCTGCAATAATTAGGGACCCACTGCCTGGTCTAAAAATAACTACTACAGAGTGACCAAGCTTGTTTGCATATAAAGTATAAAACAAATCCTACATTGTTGACTATAAAATAATATCCAGCAAATGACTGTTTAAACCTAAATACATGTAGACCACACATTACATGAAGAATGAAAATATACACATGAAAATTATTGTTTTATATGTATAAACAAAATTTTTTATACATAAAAAATAACATTTTATACATATATCAAGAGCAAATCAAAGTATGTTGAACAATTTATTAAACCTACACATGAAAATACTTTACAATTATTAAACACCAACAAAAGCACAACAAATAAATCTACTGACAAAGCATAGATTAAAAATCACACAAAATACAACATATTTGGCCTTCTCGGGGGCTACTCACATATAAAACTGAAAAACTCCTGGGTTGACACCATCAGGAAATTATTAGCTGTAACTTAAGAAACCCGGGTTGACACCGTCGGGTAAATAATGGTTCCCGGGTTGACACCATCGGGATTTAAAGAGTATTTCCCGGGTTGACACCATCGGGATTTAAGGAATGGTTCCCGGGTTGACACCATCGGGATTTAAGGGATGGAACCTGGGTTGACACCATCAGGTTTAAATGCAGGGACCCGGGTTGACACCAGCGGGTAGATATAACTAATTACATAATGCATAGAAATTTATCTGAATTGGGGGTAACCAGGCCAAAACGAATAAACATCATATTGTAGTGGATACCAATAATTGATGTGAGTGAGTGCCCCCAAGAAGATAAAATTTACAGTAATTTACAGTGAGCACATTTTTGTTTGTGCAGACTTGATGGTATTTTGATTGATTCTAATGTACCTTGTATAACAGTCTGAATTCCAGCGACCTAATGACTGAATTAAGTGATCTTGAATACCAACTGCAGCAGCAGAAGTGGCTGCACCAATTCTGAAGGAATGCCCAGAATATCTTGTCTCATCAAAACCTAATCTACAGAGGATTTGTTTCACATGAAATAAGAAAAATTGCCTTGACATTGGGTAACCTTTGTCATCAATAAATAAAGCAGCATGATCTTGAGTGTGACAAAGGTTCAAGCGTCTATCGAGATACCTTTTCATAGTTTTTACTGGATTTAAGTAAGAATTCTCAAAAATTTTAATGTCAATGCCATGTCGAAAGGGATCTGTTTTTGATGAATTTAACCTCAAGATATAAAAAGACTCGTCCTCTGAAAATGTGACATCTTGTATAGTTAAAAAATCTTTCTGCTTGTGAAAATTTGTTGTAAATTCTCCACATCTTAGGAAACCAAAAAAGGCCATTTTACAGATACAGTCAAACATAAGATCTAACATTGGTGAAAAAATACCTTTGTTCAGACAATCACACATTTGAGACAAAATTGAAAAGGTGATCGGTAATCTCTTTGATCTAAGGTTGCATTGTTGCTTTTTGACACCACGCAAGACACAATGAAGCCTCTCAAAATCTTTAAACATAAGACATTGGCCATCTTTCAGGTAGAAAAAACGTACACCAGCAAGATAAGTTTTGATTGTTTCATACCTCAATTTTAACATAAGTTGACAATGGGATACGAAATACACAAGGATATCTTCATTTATGACAGGTAATTTATCAAAGGCTGAGCACATTCGAGACATCAATATAAACCTTAAAAAACAGTCTAGTCCTGCTCTGTATGTAGCTGCAGTGCTGGACTCAATGGAGGCATCGATTAAATGTTCGGCATGGTTCTTCAGATCGCGATGAGGCTCGAATATGCTGGGCATGGCTTCGGTACAGGGTCGGCTTGTGGGGCCAGATGTCGGAAGCGGTCCATCTGAAATCGAGACAAGGCATCAGCAATACAGTTCTTGACACCACTTATATGTTGAGCAAGGATAATAAAATTGTTTTTTGCTGAACATAGAGTTAGTTTCCGCATAAACTTCATAATTAAGGGTATTTTCGAACGCCCTTTGTTAATGATGTGAACTGTCGCTTCATTGTCACAGTTGAATACAATTCTTAAACCTGACCACTGTGCCCCCCAGAGCACCGATGCGACGACGATTGGATAGAGTTCGAATAAAGCCATTGACAGGGATTGGTCTTCTGAGGTCAGTTCTTTCGGAAAATAACCTTGAAACCACTGATTTTTAAAAAATCCTCCAAAAGCCGTATCTGTGGCGTCTGTGAACAGATGTAGATCGGTGGCATCTGTGGTAGCATTGTCCAAGAAAAACGATCTTCCGTTCCATCCTTCCAGGAATTTGGACCACATGTGCAGGTCAAGTCTACACTCCGAATTCAAGGCAACGTAATGGTGTAATTCCCGAGCTTTGGTGGAAAGCGAAATAAGATAGGACACAAATGATCTGCCAGGAAGGACCACACGACTGGCAAAATTAAGATGGCCGAGAAGACTGAGTAATTCACGTTTCGTGCAGGATTTCCTTGTAGAAAACTGCTGTACCAGTTGAGATATTCGAACCAATTTTTCTTCTGGTAACCTCGCCTCCATCCTGTTGGTATCCAAGATAATTCCCAGGTATTCTAGTACTGTAGATGGTCCCATTGTTTTCTTATCTGATAATGGGATACCAAGTTTAGCAAAAACATGATGAACCAAGGCCATAGTTCGTGTTGCTTCAAAGTCTGGTGAATCAATTGTTAAGAAATCATCCAGTAAATGAAGAATGTTTGAAATTCCATAATTTTCCCGCAAAATCCAACACAACACAGATGATAGGTAGTCAAATATTTTTGGGCTTGAACGGCTACCGAAGACTAGTCTAGTGAAAAAATAATATTTGTTGTTGTTTTTAATCCCATGATATGGCCACAATGCAGGGTGAATTGGAATAAGTTTAAAAGCGTCCATGATATCAGCTTTACATAGCCAGCTTCCTTTACCCAAAGATTGGATTATTCGCACTGCATGATCTATAGTCACATATTGTAATGAAAAATCCTCTTTGTTAATGAGTTCGTTTAGGCTTGGATGATCCTGGTTATTGTGTGGAGCTGACATATCCACTATCAAACGCTTCTTTTTAGAGTATTTACTTTGTGCTAGTCCTAAGGGGTTGATGCGGTAAATTTCAAAAGGTATCTCCTCAAACGGTCCAATGAGATAACCCTTATTAAGTTCATCGTCTATTAACTGAGTAATTGTGTCTGGATCTTGCCTTGCCGATAAAAGATTTTTACATTCTAAAGGTATGGTGGGTAGGGGGTTAATTCCTGTGTGGAATCCTTCTGTCAAACTTTTGATGAGAAAATTTACAAATGATTGGTCGGGATAATGTTTCAGTTCCTCTTGCAGCACAGATACTTTTAAAGATGATGACACACTTGACTGAAAATTAACCCCGCTTAATGTTTGGAGCGGGGTGTCTGGCCGTTTTTTGAGTCATTGCATTTTTTGACTGAATGATCTCCTTGGCACCGCAAACAAACATGGGCATTTCCACATCTAGCATTTTCACAACCTTTAAATGAGTTGAAGTTATTGCAAATTTCCCTGTCTTGGTATGCTACACGAGGACGTCCTTGACTGTCTGATTCTTGACCTTTCCTTTGAGTCCGTATAGTGGAGTTGTTCTTAGATGTTGTCATAGGGCAAAATCCAGCAGTATGGCTGATGCTATTACATATGTAGCATGCAGAAGGACGCAAGTTTGCAAATATGTTGCAGAAAAGAGTGTTATCCCTAACAGACCAGTCTACAGGTATGTTTGAGTACTTCAAATGTGCTGCTGCTCGTGCTGAAAAGGTTTTATGGTATTCATAAAAGCCCTTACCGCCATAGCGATTAGACATGTCTACAATGTCTCTCTCATACAAGTCCAGCTCTTCTCTTCTCTGCGGGTAAGTTTGGCACATGATATTTTTGTAAATGCCAAACGCATAGATGAATTCTGAGATTGACAGGCTTCTATAAAGTCTTGGATCTTTTTCCGGTTTCTCTTCTCCGTATTTCGTTTCTTTGTCCCTGAGAGAAATGGCGTTGGTCGTTGGTATCAGGAGCTGTGCTAGGTTTACGTCTTTACCTTCAATAATGGCCTTACGAATCGAAGGGGACACAGTTTCCACAAAGGGCAATGATTCTATAGCATAACCAAACTTCGTTTTTTGAAGAAAGCTTGACCTACCCTCGACACTTTGGCTTGGATTCCGTAGGGCGGATTGTAGAGTGAAGCCATCGTGATGATCGTCCCCGGGCCTCTGCTGTTCCTGTGCGATCAACCGTCCCGTATCCACTGCATCAGAACTCGTTGCTTGATCGCTGTGCACTTTACTTGAAACGATTCTTAGTTCATCTTGCAACTTTGACACTGTTTCCGTAAGAGTCGAGATCGTTTGCATTAGTTGGCGATGGTCGCCGCCATCTTGGAATCCGTTTCTGTTACTCGAGCCCGATGCTAACTGTACGGGGCGCTCTTCATGATCCACGCGACTACGACTAGAAGTCAAGTCTTTAACCTTCTTCAATAGCACACTCTTTTTGTCGGACTGACGAAAACTAACGTTGTTCTTTCTTAACTCCTCTCTGAGTTTCTCGACTGTCCAATTCTCAGGTCTGTTGAGATCGTACGGGGCACCTGCACTAGATCTCGCTCGTGCACTGCGGCGGTCTGCCATGTTAAATCCCGTGAAATTAAAGAAAACGTTAATGGTTTGTAAAGCTGGTCGAAAGTTTGAAAAAATAATAATTAAAAACACAATGCGTCTGCTTAGCTAGAGTCCGGACAAAGGAATGATGCTACAAGTAGTTACTGAAACTTAATACTGCTAAGATAAGAGAATCACGTGGTGGCTGACCACCAGAGATGTAGCTGCCCATTATGCAATGCATTACCTAATTTGGACATGGAATTTAGGTATCTGCAATAATTAGGGACCCACTGCCTGGTCTAAAAATAACTACTACAGAGTGACCAAGCTTGTTTGCATATAAAGTATAAAACAAATCCTACATTGTTGACTATAAAATAATATCCAGCAAATGACTGTTTAAACCTAAATACATGTAGACCACACATTACATGAAGAATGAAAATATACACATGAAAATTATTGTTTTATATGTATAAACAAAATTTTTTATACATAAAAAATAACATTTATATTTGTCTCCATTCAAATGTGAATGATACCTCTTCTGAATATATTGTATATATTTGGTTTTGAGCTGAAAGGGTATTTTTATTATGAATTATATGGAAATTTGAATCTTTATAATTCAATTTTAAAAAGACATTTTTCTAAATAAATTCCTATGCATATACAAAATCAATTTTCAAATTATAAGTATTAAAGCGAGATCAGTTTTAAAAAAAATTTAAACGAAGTGTTTTTGTTGGAAATTTACAAGTTTGGGCGAAATCTTAAACCAAATGTTTATAAATTTCAACAACTCTTTAATACTACTAATAAAAAGTTGTTGATTAATCTGTGTAAATTCATTAAAGTCATAATTGAGAGAGTTAGCTCTCTAGGTTAATTGCTAATCATACTTTTTTCCTTTTTCTTTTTTTTCACTTTTGTATTGTCACTCCGATGCATGCATGCAATGTATGTTTTATATGTATTTTTGTTTAAATTTTTTTTATTTTTCTCAACACTGTAATTTATGCAGTTCAGAGAATAAAGAAATTGTCAATTAAAAATTAGAACTTGATAAAAATTGGATAATTAATTATATAATTTATCATCGGTAATATGCACAGAACTTTGAGGGAACCTTGCTCCGTGATTTGAATGAATAATTATTGTTTTTATAGCTTGTAATGTTCTATTTTGATAGATCCTTATTGGGGCTATTTCAAATGTTATCGAAACACTAGGGTGGCCACACCTCATTAACTGCATTGTTGATTAAGTCTTTAACTGACCAGGACAAACACACTTTGTGACACTTATACACCCTTTTGTCTCTTTCTCTGGCAAGTAGACACAATATTTGACTACCTCTGTTTCTTTCTCTCTAAAATAATCACTCATTAGGTAGCTGTAGTATTTGTAAGACACATTAGGTTGAATAATTAATGATCAGGAAGACATTGTGAAAAACAGAGTGAACAACTGATTATGAACCATGATATTAACCAATATTTACATTTTAAATGAAAGGAAGTAAAAAATTATTAGTAATAAATGAATATAAATAATTTTATTCCTTAATCAGATTATAAGTAACACTTGAAAATTATTTTTTATACTTTAAAATATTTACGTTAAGAGTATCGAAAAAAATCTAAGCTGTATTCAACTATATTACGATTACTCTTCAATTACAGATTACCGTCAATAAACTCAGAACAAAAGGTAATGATAACTCGATTACGATTACCCCAAGCCTAATAGTGAGCTTGGATAAACTATAAATAGACTTTCAGAATACATTTACTTTTACCAGGAAAAGCAGGGTTTTTTTTGCATGATCGTATAATTAATAAGTTGCCATGTTATAGATGCTTGAAAGGGCTGCATCTCATAAATGATTCCTAAAGTACAATATTAATTATACTTTACTAGGAAAAATCTAATACTTCTTTGAATTAAACAATAAAAAAACAAATATGAACTACTTATGCACACACATTGCTTGTTTCAGTTGTCTAAAATATACGCCATGTGATTCCACCTGTCTTATAGCAGTTATTGTGGCATAATTTTAAATGCGATTCCTTATAATAAAAGAACAAAAGATGTCGATATCTGTTTTCATTTTTGCACAAATTATTGTGTTTGCCTTACCCTCTAGGATTATCTTATTACAAATTCCACAAGGTAAGGTTATTCCTAATTATGATTAAAATTTAGAAGCATTTTTCCTTCCTATTCAACGCCTGATTAATCATCCACAATACCAACTTTTCGAGATTTTACAATTGTTCACTAGCTATAATATTTAAATTCATTGTTATCTGTTAAAGGACTCCAATTACCTAGCGACTAGGCCAATTTTGAAATGGAAAATGGCTGTGCATTATTATAACATTACACATTACTTCTGTCCAAGTATAGTTAACTTCATTTAAATTTGTGCCTTGTTTTCTAGTAGTAAAAGTTGAATTTTAGAATGTGTCTTCAGTGAATATTTCACAAAGCAATAATCCATATTATTAGCTTAAAACGTTAGATTATTGGTACAAGTAACCGAGGAAACTGAAACGCAAGGTTACGCCATATTTGTTTAAAAACGTGTTGGGATAAAGCCCTGTCAACACAAGACGACAGTCATTTGCAATGTGGTAAATTAAAAAAAAAGATCTTTTATGATTAAATTTGATCAACCCATGCACATGGTTTTACCAAAACGATAAATTTCGGAGATCCATTATGAACATGTGCAGGGATTTATAGTATAAGTTGAGTGGAGTTTCTTAGTAATGTACCCCCTCTACTAAAACATCATTAGTTGGATATACAGTTTGATCAATTTCAGATTATAAATACTTATACAACTGTATGATTAGTTTTGCAGTTTAATACTTGCAAAGCGAAAGTAGGTTTTATCTCTAACACCATTAGTTGCATATAAACCAAAAAAAATCAAGCAGTGCTCTTTTTTCATTTTCAGAGAAACCATTTCCAGGCCAATTGGTTTTTTTGCGTCAACAACCATTTCGTTCATTAGAAAGTTTTGCACCGTCCAGGAATGCAATTCCAAACAAATCTTTTGCTGAACTTCAAATTTTCTGTCGAAGTTGTCAAATGATTACGTCGGAGAAATCCATGGAATGTAAAACTTACTGTTTCGAGATTTTAAAAAGTAAAAAGTCAGCTATTAAATCTGGTAGGAAAGGTTTACGCACTTCCCGCGCAATGTACATATTATTTTGAAATAACAGTTGCTTCAAATAATTTTTTTTCTATTTCAGGTTCTGGTTCTACGTATAAAACTTCAACACTTGAAGATGCTTTATGTGCCTTTTGCCAGAAATACAGGATATATCAAATATCAAACATATGCATGAAAAAATTATGTTCTAACTCATCTTCACAAAGAGTATAAACACAACATTAATCTATTCGTAATGATATGCAACACATTCTGTAATCTAATTTTAATAATAAAAAATCTAGAAACTGTTTTTTTATCTATGAATGGTGTATATATTGAAAGGAGCGTGCCTTTTTGTAGAGGCTTTACTGTTTCGATTATTCTCCGTCCAAAATGACAGGGGTCATTTTTCGTCGTTGCAATTGAAATCGTTGAGTTTCATGATTCGTAGTAATATTTGTATAGCCTTTATGACCGTTCTGATGATTTTCAAAACATACCAGTGATCGATCGTGACATCCACAATATTGATGTTACTTATAATTTCTCCATATAATTTTTTTTGTCGTTGCTAAACGTATTAATCCGTAAAAGTATCAAAGAAGAAAGTTTAACCAAAATTAGACTTACAAAATCGCTTCTGCATGTAAGATACGCTTGACAAGAAGTTTTATGGGGTCACCTCAGAACGACCTTAAAACCAGCCAATGAAATGGTTTTTTTTTTTTAAATCCCACAACCCTAAACGCCCGATGTGTCTCGTGTAGTAATAAAAGTCTCGGCAAGGTACACGTACATGTGTCGATGATGATGTTGTTTACTAACGTGATTCATCAAAGGTTAATCCGATCGGATGGGTCTACTGGGTACTCGGTATAAGCAGGGAAATTAGGTTTCAGAATTGTAACATAAAGCTATTGCTCTATTTTAAGACTTTTTTTTTTACAGATGCTTGAATCTGATTTTCTTGCATTTTAGTTAACGTCTTCCTTGGAAGATGCTTCACATAGTTAAAATAAATCACAGTCGTTTAGTCATTACAGTCATTAAATTACATTTAATTGTTGTGCCTTTCCTATTTTTTTTCTAATTGGTAAAAAATGATGTAAACAATTGATTGAAAAGGCGCAAGGGAGATAATTTGAAGATGATCTTATTTGCGTACGACTTCACAATTATCCGATATTTCAAATCTTAAAAGGCGAGAAACGAAATATATTATAATTAAATTGCTACAAATGAAATGAGGCTTTGATATTTCTGTTTATACAAGTTTAAAGCATTATTCTTTGTAATCTGAAGAACAAATCTGTCCTTTTCATAATGCAAACATTTAATCTATATTGTTTGATTTCGTAAGACATAAGTAGCTGTATATATTTTGATAATATCATAGTAATAAGACCAACTTAAGATAAATTAAATCTTTATGTTTTTAAAAATTATATCCAGTACTCACTGTCAAACATGCAATATGCATGTACATTAATGTTTCATATAAACTATTTTATTTAAATTTTTGGCATGCGAAGTTAAAATTGCGTTTAAAAAAGATAATATCAATAGAAACGTCATAAAGTATTTTTTTTAAATTTAGATTTATATCGACATTTAACCTCGTTTATTAGTCCCCTACCGGTTTTCACCGGAGGGGACTATAGCTTTCCTCTGCGTCCGTCAGTCCGTCTGTCTGTCCCACTTCAGTTTTCCACACTTTTTCCTTTATGCGTTTGAGGAATAATATGAAATTTGCTGAACAGCTTCAAAATGTCAAACTACAGATCAAGTTTACACTTTTGTAGCGTCTGGTTGTCATATTTTCGAGAAATTTAATTTTTTATATTCCAATTTTTTAATGTTCGAGTTCGATATTCTGCATAACAGTGCATTGTTTTCACAATTTCTACAAACTGGTAGGGGACGTGTATTGCTTATGCAATACTCTCAGAATGCTTGTTATATTTTAGGTTACCTGAATCAATAAGGTGACCTATTGCTATGTTTTCCCCTGTCGTCGTTGGTCGGTCGTAAAAATTTGAACATTTGCAGTTTCTTCTCAAGAACAACTGAGCTAATTTAATTGGTAAAGGGAAATAAAATTTGTAAAATGCATGGTCTCTGTCCCCTAAGGCTTGGGGCCTGAGGGATCGGGCTAAAATCATCGAAATTAATGCACACTCAAAAAGATCTTTTTTGCTACTGGACACCAAACAATCAAACTGTTTGCATTATTGTAATAAACATTGAGCCCTCTACCAAAATTGTTAAATTCATGGCCCCAGGGATAGGGGCTCTGATGCCAGGGCGAGGATTTAATGATTTTGTAATTCTTTAAAAAGCTTCTTCTGTGCTTCTAATTATATTTAGCCAATAAACTAAGCACATAGTTATGATAGGAAAAAATGCCTCTTTCAAAATTGTAAATTTCATGGCCCATAGGTCAGGGGTTCAGGTGTTAAGGCTATGCTCTAATGATTAGTACACAGTAAAATAGAGAAAATGCGTTTATTTAATTCTTTAAAAGTCTTTTCTTCTGCTCCATGATATAAAGCACAAGAACTTAGTACAAAGTAATGATGATGAATAATGCCTCTTCCAAAATTATGAATTTTATTGTTCCTGGGTCAGAGATTCTGGTGTTAGGGGCGGGGCTCTATTGAACGTATAGTGAAAATACATTTATTCCTTAACTATTATCTCGTCTGCTCCCATAAACTTGGTTCATAGTTATGATGAGGAAGAGTGCCTCTCTGTTTTTTGGGTTTTTTTTTTCACTACCCTTAAGTCAGGGGTTCTGGTGTTAGGGTGGAATTTGATTATGAATAATGAAAATGCATTAATTTTTCAAAAATCTTCTCTGCTCCTGGATATTAAATCGGTAAACTAAGTACATAGTTAACATAGTTATGATGACGAAGAATGCCTCTTCCAAAATTGTGAATTCCATTGCCCCAGGGTCAGGGGTCCTTGAGTAAGCGTAGGGCACTAATGAGTATGTAGTGAAAATGCATTAATTCTTTGAAAATCTTCCCATTTGCTCCTGAATACTATAGTGTTTCTCAGTCACTATCGCTGATACATGTAATATCCGTGGGTTGCGCTGGACTAGCCTGTCGCCTCGCCTAGCACATGTCCTACGTCCTCTCTAGCTGGCTGCAGACGGTAGAATCCTCGCTGTGCAGATTCCCGCGTAGTGACGTCACAGACTATTAGATAGCCCGTACGGGGAACGAGTCCACAAACACTACACTTCCCTCCGTTTTCCTTGAGGGGAGTAGGTCCACGTCTGGTACCAACGGGACCACCGAATAACAAGGGGCGTGGGAACGCCATCCCAGCAACAGCCGGGATAACTTCCAGGGAACTGAATCTCACCTGCGGTAACACCAGTCCCAGCAACAGCCGGGATACTAAATCACTAGAGCAGGGCCCGTCCAAATGACAAGGGTCTCACACACTTAAAGAATAATCCAGGGACAGTCCAAGTCATTCTTCCAGGTTGCGGGTCCAGTCCGGAAAGGGCAGCTCTACTACGTCTGATCCACGAGGCATGCCCTGCACAATCCAGAAGGCGACGACGGCATCTCCCGTGCATCCGTCACCCTAGTCTGGATACCTGAATGGAGATACTCCAAGTCTGGTGCTGCTCTTAAAGGCTGTCCTCTTCAATCTGACTCCCTAAACCTAAAAAGGGAGTTCCTAGTTGCAGGAGCATGGGCATCCTCCACCGCTGTCTCAAGACTGCTTCCTGGTATCTTCAGCTTGGGTGTACTGGCAGTCCGAGCTGCCATGACAAACAGATCATCCGAGACGGTCGCATGGGTTGGGGGCCAAGAGTCTCCCACTATGTCATCCTTGCCCTTGGCCTCAGGGCACTTGGATTCCGTAGGAATCACCTTGCTGTGCAGCACTTGCAGCCGACAATTACTGTCCACTGGAGTAACTTCCTCTTCAGGGACATCAGGCTCCGTGAAGAAGTACTTCAGAAGTTTAGTCTCCTGCGTTGCCCCCTTCGCCTACCATGCTTCCTCCTTCGCCTTATGCTAGGACAAGGGATGTCCTTGTCCACAACACACGAATCACCTGCAGGGTGCATAAGTAGTTTCCGGAACAAAGTCCCTTACACCAACTGGCGAACTTAAACCCTTGGCCGACAAACGAACAGGATCTCTAGTATCACCCCTCCCCCTCTCAAATCTTTCATGAGTCTCAACCCAAACATAGGGAGGACCTATGTTATCACTGTGGGGTGCTCTCTCAACATAGCCTACCCTAACATGCCCTGTAGTGTCCAAGTATGTGGGTTGCTTAACAATACTTACGGGATCTGGCCCGTACACACAGCCGGGCCTCATACCCCGTGTCAACTCATCCCTACCATGAGCCATAGACATAAATCGGGGCGATCTCTCATCTAACCCCAAAGCAAACAGAGTCTCTTCATATGACATAATGATAAATCAAAACAAGTAGCACAAACAAAGCTAAACTGGCTCAATGTTTACAAAAACTAACAGGAAAGCTGACCACGCGGTGGCCCCCACAATGGCGGCCTCAACGCGATTTACTCAAACTCCCTAAACAAAATGATACAGGCTTACGTACTATACGGGAAAAAATTTCCACGAAATAACTGGCAGGTCCAAGGCCTCGAGTTGGGCGCCAATATAGTTTTTCTCAGTCACTATCACTGATAATATCCGTGGGTTGCCGCTGGACTTGCCTGTCGCCTCGTCTAGCACATGTCCTACGTCCTCTCTCGCTGGCTGCAGACGGTAGAATCCTCGCTGTGCAGATTCCCGCGTAGTGACGTCACAGACTATTAGATAGCCCGTATGGGAACGAATCCACAAAATCCTACAATACTAACCAGAAGATACAAACGAGGGTTGTTTGGAAATTATTGAGACATTTTCTCTTACTCCCTTAAGAAAAAAAGCTAAATCATTCTTGATATTTAAGTTCCTTTGTTTTCATTCAAATTAAAAGATCAGTTAATAAAGCTTTTGACCACTTTACGTCGCATAGTTTTTGTAAAACTAATTTCTTGGCCAGAAAATGTCTTATTGAGAAATTCACCCCCAATTTCCTGAATTTTGCGGCGCCGCATTCACGTCAAAACTCAGTAAACCGTAGTATTCATATAATAATTGCTTAGTACGTTTTTGAGTACTTCCTTCGTATTTCAAATCAAACACTATATAGTGAAAACTTGCACAATTGTTAGTCACAATAAATAGCAGAATGAACATATATAATTTGTTTTCTTTGATTATAAATTGTATGTCTAAAAACATTAAAAAAGTAGATGTTTAATAAGTTGTTTTAATCCGAGTGTTGGACTGCGCAGAGTACCCCGACCACTGACTTGTTTATGTACCGTCGTAAACAAATAATTTATTATTTTGTAATATAATATTGCTCAATTATTTGTTTAGGTTTCTTTAATTTTTATGTAAATTTCATTAAAATTTGTCTCTCAGAAAAGAAAATATTTGTGATCTGAATAATTTTTGGAACAACCATCGTAAGTACATAATTATGATGGAGTGCCTCTTACAAATTATAAAGTTCAAGTCCTCTGGGCCAGGGGTTCTGGTGTTGGGGGGGGGGGGTGGCAAATGAATGCAGTAATTCTATGAAATCTTTTCCTCTGCAACTGTGTGGTAATCCGATGAATTAAATATATAGTTATGAAGAGGAAGAGTGGCTCTTCCAAAATTATGAATTTCATGGCCCCTAGGTCAGGGGTTCTGGTGTTAGGGCATGGCTTTAATGATTATATATCGTAGGGTGGTGTAATTTCGACCGATTATTATTTTTTTGTACTTAAGATTTGATCAGTTATGCCACTATATGTTATGCTTTAATTTTTTAGAAGTCACACTGCTGTTAATCAAAAGACCAATAAATCTCATGGGCCTCATGATTTAAAATACTTGATGATAATGAGGCTTAGACTATTTAATATTCTTGACATTAGCTTCGTATAAATAATTTTATTTCTAATTATAAACTAGGAAGCCCTTTAAAATCTTTCATAGGATTTTCTCCATACCTGTTTAGCACATAAGACGACAGACGTTTTGAAATCGGGATGCTGGTAATGTGTTGCTTATAAAAGTGTGTCTAGTGCTTTATGGATACAAGTGTATTGTAATAAATTACAGTTTTACTTCTCATTATCAACACTATTGTGAGGGGTTTCTTTTTTTCAATTCGACAACATAGTAATTAAATTTTAAAACGTATACTATTGGTAGTTTTCGAATGATGTATGTGATAAACCTTTAAGGTATTTGCAAAAAAAAAAAATCGGTTGTTATTCGAAATTGATTTTTTTATTCATTTATTTTAATTTTAAGAACTAATACAGTCAAATAGTTCTTTATTCAAAAGTTATGGCTAAATAATTAGTTTAATTACGTACGTTATTGGATTTCAGAAACTTCATGCTCACAAAACAACGAAATGTCTCATATCAATACTCATATTTTAACGTCCATTGCTGCACCTGTTGTTAGATATTATGCTCAGATGTCACGCTTTTATGTTAATTGTGCATGACGCGTACATATCGTGTAATTTTTCTCGATTCAAATAAATTCCTCTATATGACCGCAAGGGTAATTCATATATAACAAACATGCTTATTAACATCCTCTTTCATATATAAATATACCATATAACTGGTATTGCAATATAAGATCTAGTATCAGTTTAAAATCTCTGTGCACACAGGACATATCTCACCAATGGAGGTTATTCTTTGTTTCAGTCTATTTTAAATGATTTGTTTAGGGTTTGGGTTTCCAAATTCATTTTCAGATAACGGACAATTAACTTTTCAAGGTATGTACAATTTCCAAAAGGTATTTTCATTGCCGTTTAAAAATATAGTAAACTATTGAGTATAAATGTGTCGAAACCTAGTAAATGGTCATTTTCAATAAAGTTTTGTATAGCCTGTCCTCATTAAATGTATATAGTTTTCATGTATTACTATCATGTTTGTCCTTTATCGTACAAGTAATGTCTACAATTTCTACATAAGATTTTCTGAATTTAATTTGTGTGCAATTTTTTTATACCCTACACATCCATGAGCTAGACTAGAAATATCGAAGATTTAAAATCGCTTCTTTAAAAACTTGGATTATAGTGATCTAACTAAATAAATAGAGAAGTTCGCTATTTTACTGCAGTGTTGTTTTAGCCTTCATGGGTACATTGTAAGATACTACTGATGATCATTAAAATTTGGGTTTTTTCTGATGTTCTAGAGTCAAATTCTACCACATGAATAAATAAAGAAAAAAATAATTTTCTAGTATTTAACTAGTTTAATTTTAGAATTTATAACATTAAGTAATTGTAATATTTGTTCCTTTACAGCACCCCCGACACCTAGAGGTCCCGATACACCACCATTTGTTGTAGCTGATAATTTATGTGCATTCTGTGATAATTATATACTTCTAACACTTAGTGCAACATCCTGTCAATCAACGTTATGTGCTGGTATTTCAAATCTTGGACAAAAGAAAAGGACCATTTTAAATTGATTCAAGTTTAAATTAAAGTATTTGCCAGTATTCTGTTGATATTTTATTAATAGTATTTGTTTTAATGGTCCCTTATATTCGTCAAATGCTGGAGATAACAACGAAACTTTTAAATTGTTGATACATTATTAAGATTAGTAGTGAATTCTTTACAACAATTTCCAAGAACAACACACAGACATTGACTAAACTTCGAACATTCCAAATACTGAAAGTTTAATTTAGGCAAAATTCTAAATTCTCTCTCCCATATATATATATATATATATATATATATATATATATATATATATATAATTATAGACTTGAATTTTTGTGCCGGTAAATTGAGACAGACGTATGTTTTGTTCTAAATAGTATAACAGGTCGAGACCACTAGATTTTGTGACGTCAGCATAAATTTGCATACAATATTAGCTATCTGTTAACATTTATTGACAAACCAATCCGGTGAATGAGTTGCAACGCACTGTTGGCTACTACAAGTTTCAGTGTATACAAAGCGCATTGGAAATACATACCAATTTGAATTGTTCTTTGGAAACTCATTTTTTTTTCAGAATTATGAAAACATGGAAAATCATGTCTGATACATTTCTATGCTCACATTTGAAAAATATTGCCTACGAGGCCTTATAACAACCTTTTTAAATACCCCATTGTCAAAGTTAGAAAGAGAGGTACGTCCTATTATATTAGAAGCAGTGAGTACGTTTTTCACGTGATACTCAGGTTTGGGACAGCATTATTAGAATTTTGAAATTTTCTTCAGGGACTCATAAGAATGCTTAGTGTACAAAATACTTAATGATCCATAACGTGTACTTCTGTATTTGTATATTTGTGCATTTCTACTACCGTGGCTATTGACGCATGTTAAAAATAAACAATTATCTGCATTTATTAATGGTGTACACTAATTAAGTCACCAATAAACAATTATGCAGTTTTTTCCTTACCAAACTTTGCTTGCAACTGTATGCGTATGTAAGCCAGTCTATTGATACTGATCGATTTTTGAGGCAACAATTAATAAATTAAAACAACAGTATTTTTCAATGCAAGCATGGAACAATTTAAGTCTACGGTATCCTTTCCTTTTTTACCTTTAAAGTAAAAACCAAGCTGTACGAATTTTCCGGCAAGCAATTAAATATTATTTATAAAACAGACATAAACTACGTGCAAGTGTTGAAAAGTAAACACGTTGTACACCGTCGTGCTTTGCGACTTATTCAATCGATTTGAGAACTTGTGTGCCGTTTATATTGTCTTAATATACTAATAAGGTAGTGTACCCTGACCTGTATAAACATTGTACCTCACTGAATAGTACTAATTTGTTTCTCTATTACTATTAATTAATTTTTAATATCAAAAATAAAAAAATCCAGGATTAAAGCCGTTATGTAGTCAAACATTGTAATGTCCTTGGTGTTTCTTTTGCTAATTAGAGCGGATTCACTTTTGTATTTTGTTCTTTTATCTATTCATTGATGCAATGAAAATCAAAAGAATTTAATGAACTTTACAAAACAATCCTCAAGAAGACCACGTATATAAGTAAAACTGCACACACGTAATTATGTGAAGATTTTTGAAAATAAACTTAATTTACTTAATGGACCTTCAATGCCACAATGATCATGTTATATAATTTGAACATCTAAAACTTTAGTTGGAATTTTAATTGCACAGGTATCAATGTATATGTTTATTAACTGTTCTTGTTGTTCGTCAAACATATTTTTAGACACTGGCGCTGAAACTGTTGGACACTATTCTAACAACGTAAATGCTTTCTAAAGCCCCTTTCACAATTGGCGCACGACCACTTTACACCACTTTGCGATCGAAATATTTGAGCTTCGCGCGAGATCTCGCAGATGTTGCACGAGCCCTCGCTTACGTTGCACGAGCTCTCGCATTCGTTGCATACGAATTACTATTTGCATCAAGTCTCCTCTGAAAGCACTAATATAAAGCCCCTTTCACAATTGGCGCACGAGCAGAAGCGACTGAATATTCGTGCGACCGTTAAAATTAGATGTGAATCGTAAACTGTTGCCGAAATAATCACATTTGATAAAAGTATTCGTACGAAATTCGAACGATCTAAGCGAGCGTTGTGCGATGTAAACGCATTAAATCTTGCGATATATCTTGCGTCTATATACGACTGTTGTACAAAAGCGACTGTTGAACGTGCGCCAATGCGATTGGACTTGCGATCATTCGACCCATGGTACGAATGCTCGTGCGAGTCAGAGGGGGTATACATGTATATACCGCCCATTTCCGACGCTTTAGTAGACACAGTTGAAAGCGAGAGAACATGCCGCCCGGTAAGAAACAGAGATGCAGCAGCATATATTATTATACCTCAATATGATTATTCTATTATATTTAATTGGTCTAGAAAGTCAGGTGACAGGGCGATTTCATAGGAATGAAAAAGCCGATATGAGCATATGATGTAGACAAGTACGATCAAATAAAAAATACTCAATTGTTATGATTCTCTTTGTATCACAAGACCAACTTAACTATCTGTGGTTCGAAATTATGAAAGAAAAGGGAGACAGTAACAGAGGAAATCAAACAATCAAGACGTTATTGCCTTTAAAAAGTCAAACAATTTTTAGAAATCAACGTATTTTGTATAATCATATGTTGTTCGGAATTATAAAACGTTTATTGCATTAATGTTTAAGGAATATGAAGATTTATTACCCCAGAAAAACGAATTCCCCTCGGGCGATGCCCTCGGGAAATTTGATTTTTCTTGGAGAAATAAATCTTCATATATCCCTCACCATCATGCAATAAATGTATATTGTTGAACTGAGATCTGAAACAGAGATGCTTATACATGGTATATAAACTAGTGGCAAAGCATGGCATATTACTGATAAGTCGTGCAATGATAGTAAAACGTTGCAAGATAACTTGAGACATGTTGAGCAACAGTCTCATGGTCGCACAATACGCGCTTAAACAACTGCGATTCTTCTTGCGACCTTTAAAAATCGTGCATCACTCTTGCGAGTACACAAAACATTGTAGAACGTTCGTACTAATGTTCGTGCGTTGCACTGCGATAATTTGGATCGCGTTCGGTCGCGTCTGAATTGTGTGCATGTCCACTATTCAGAGGAGACTTGATGCGACCAGTAAAACGTATGCAACGAATGCGAGAGCTGGTGCAACGTAAGCGAGGGCTCGTGCAACGTATTCGAGAGCTCGTGCGAAGCTAAAAAATTTCGTTCGCAAAGTGTTGTAAAGTGCTCGTGCGTCAATTGTGAAAGGGGCTTAATATATAGCATAATACATGCACACTAATCAGACACGACCGAACGCAATCCAAATTATCGCAGTGCAACGCACGAACATAATTACGAACGTTTTACAACGTTTTGTGTACTCGCAAGAGTGATACACGATTTATAAAGATCGTAAGATAAATCGCTGGTGTTTATGCGTCTGTTTTGCGACCGTGAGACTGTTGCTCAACGTGTCTAATGTAATCTTGCAACGTTTACTATCACTGCACGACTTATCACCCTCAATATGCCATGTTTTGCTACTAGTATATATACCCTGTATAAGTATATTGTTTCCAGACAAAATTTACAATATACATTTATTGCATGATGGAGAGGGAAATACTTGTATGAAGATTTATTCCCTCAAGAAAAATCATATATCCCATTGGCTTCGCCCGAGAGAAATTTGCTTTTTCTGGGGAATAAATCTTTATATTCCCTGAACATTAATGCAATAAACGTTTTATTATACCAAGCAACATATGATTACACAAAATACGTTGATTTCTTATAATGTATGACTTTTCAACAGTCGCAACATTAACGTCGAGATTGTTTGATTTCCCATGTAACTGTCTAACTTTTCTTTCATAAATCATAAATAGTTAAGTTGGTTCTGAGATATAAAGAGAATTGTAATGATTAAAATTTTTTGATTTAATCATATTTGTCTACATCGTATGCTCATATCGGCTTTTACATTCCAATGACATCGTCCTGTCACGTGACTTTCTAGACCAATCAGATATAATGGAATAATCATATTGAGGTATAATAATAAATGCTGCTACATATTTGTAACTTCTTTGGCGGCATCTTTTCTCGCTTTCAACTATGTCTACTAAATATGGGCGCTGTATATACCCCCTCTGATCTGCACGATCATTCGTACCATGGAACGCATAATCGCACGTCCAATCACATTTGCGCACGTTCAATCGTCCGATCACCTAGTCTCTCGCGCGTTCATATCGTATTGTCTTTCAACAGTTGTTTTCATTGTACAACAGTCGCATACAGACGCAACATATATCGCAAGATTCATTAGATAGCACAAATTTTTTGAGTGCCGTAAATTGCGGTTTTTTACTAAGGGAGGCACTGTAGCTCCCAGGTCGTCCATCCGATTTTTTTTTCAGACCGTGAGCTACAGAACTGCAGCTAGTTCAAATGCCAAATTACTTACATAATGGTCCGATATACTCAGTATATTCATTAAAGATAAGGTGTCTTGGGTCAAAGTTTGTCGATGTTCAAGATTTGTCGTTTTTGTTGCTAGCATTACACGTCGAATGCACATACAATAAATAAAAAATAATCACACGTAGATCTTTTTAGATCCACTGAGTTACTCAGGTGATCTATTGCATTGGTCATCGTCCGTCGTCGTGCGGTGTGCGATAACGATTTTACATTTTTACCTTCCTCTTGAAGACTACAAGACCAATTGTTACTTATTTGGTGTGAAGCATCTCTAAAGTGCACGTGAGAAAATCTAAATTGTAAAATTAATTGCTCTTCCATCGCCGCGGCGCCACAGGCAGGGCCAAATATGCCCCCCCCCCAAAAAAAAAAATCCAAATTCACAAAATTCTTCCACTTTAATTAGGATTATAATGTCCATGAAGCCCAGTATTGTGCCCCCTGAGTTAGGGGTTCAGGCTAGTGAGGCCAATAAGACCATGTATTAACAAGATGCCAATAGGCCTTAACGGTCACCTGAGTACCATAGCCCATACACAGAATTGTCGAGGAGTCTTATAAATGCATTTAATTGAGTTTCATTATGTTGTTGAAGATTATAATATTGTTATATTACCCTGTACATGTATATTACCCTATATCACGACGACCAATTGCATGAGGTCATTAGTGACACAAGTGACCTAAAAATGTGTTAAATCTTAGAAAATCTTCTTCTCTACTGTAATATACATTTGATAAAAACTAAATCGATGGTTGTAATTGTTATGAACTCTTCTACCTAAATTGTGAAATGCATGACCGTTGGGACAGGGGTTTAAATTATGCCCTAAGGCGGGGCCAATATACTAAATGTTCGAAAGTCTTTTAATCTGTTTTTCACTCCACAACATGTGGAGAAATATACAATGCCTGGTTATGATAACCATAAACTCCTCTGCCTAAATTGTGAAATCCATGGTCCCTGGATCAGGGGTTCAGAATGTAGGGGGGGGGGGGGCAATATGGTCATATAGTGTTAATGCACATAATGTTTAAAAATCTTTTTCACTACTCTCGCACATCTGTAAGAAAAATTGACTTCATAATAATGCTCACCAGGAAGTTCTCTACTAAAATTGAAAATTTCATGTCTCTTGGCGTACGTGTTTTGACTCTAGGACGGGGCCAAAATTGATGCACAGTGTTAACGCATACAATGTTTAAAAATCAACTTCTCTATTCACACACACGTTAGAAAAACTGAATTCATAATCTTGTAGACCAGGAAGCCTTCTACCAAAATAAGAAATTTAATGTCCCCAAGGTAACGTTAGGGGTTTGACTTTAGGGCGGGGCCAAAATTGTCATATAGTGTTCATGCAATTAATTTTTATAAAAATCATCCTCTATACGTCTGCTGATACTATATAAAACCTGACTGCATACATAGAAAGAAAATAAAGACGTCTATCAAAATTTCATGTCCCCAATGTAGGGATTTTAATTTAGGGCGGGGCACAAACAATCATATATACCCATTATTGCCGAGTACCCATTATTGGCGATTGTTAAAGAAAGGCTAAATGTATTCAGCGCGTCGGCGCGCCCGCGCGTCCATCTCATCTCTAGGATTCCAAGTAAAATCTTCCCATAGTAAAACACTCAAACGACGTCGATTTTTCTTTATTTTGAAACATTATCGCTTACATTCATGTAAAGAAATTTCGACCCCGATAGTAATTACCTTGACACATAGTTTTGATTAATTTTTATAACGGTAGACGGTAAAGATTTTATAAATTGCAGATTTGTTCTTTAGTGACACAAACTAAAATTCTTCGCATTTAATTTTGAATTCATGATTTTACAATGGATATTGTCTATTTTGCTATAACTTTGAGCGGTTAGAGCTTTTGCTTCTAGTTTCTTTGGACATCAGCTAACATTTTTTTAAATCTTTAATATAACATTGATCCTGAAGTCCAGTCTAAAGCATTACATGCCAACAGAGACATAAACAACATTAACACAAATGTTTTTATGTCTCTGATGCTAAACAGGGTATCGGTGTTTTACAAACACATGCTGTCCGTATTTATTAATACCAACTTAGAATATATAATCGTCTAGAAATTGGACTCGTTGAGTCAATAGCCCAACTTGCCTAAACATTAAAAATGGGGTCGTCCAGTATGTAGATTTACATGTATTACAATACTAAGTGATATAATCGCAAGATTTCTCCATACTGTCTTTAGTGTGAATGATATCAAATATATGTTAACATACGGCTAATCGTCGTCTGAGCAATGATATCGTAAGGTTAATGACAAGAAGGCCCATGGCTTGTACAGACATTTTCTATAACTTTAAATTTTCTCCCGCACCTATTTCCCGATATATTGTTATTATTTTATAAAGCGAGAACTTCTTGCCAATTTAAATAATAATACAAGGTACTACGTACTATACATATGCGCACAGGATAACCAAATAATATGTTTCCCTCTCAGCTTTGAACCCGTACCTATTAAATGATCAATGAATACTTATCCAGGGCACGATTTCACCGCGTGGATGGTGGTCCAGAGCACAGATGTCTGACATTGAAATATTTATTTTAGAAATATGATAATTTTCTGTACTACAATAATAATTATTAAAGTTCAGAGAATTATCTCATTATCGCAAGAAATATGTTTAACATCATCCAGCTGCGTGTGCTTCCCTCTCCTCAATGCTCGCGAGAAAAAATAAAGCCGATTTCTAGTGGTATTTTACGGAAGCTTAATGAGACCAGCTTAGGAGAAAAAATAATTTCTTTTGCGTTTAGACGCAATAACTATTGCGTTTAATCGCAATCTTTTGCGTTAATCGCAATAAGTTTTGCGTTTAAACGCAAAAGATTGCGATTAAACGCAATAGCTATTGCGTTTAAACGCAAAGAACATTGCGTTTTAACGCGTTTTAAATGCAAAATTTTGCATTTAAACGCAAAAGTATTGCGTTTAAACGCAAAAAATTATTGCATTTAAACGCAAATGTAATATTGCGTTTAAACGCAATAATTTTTGCGAATAAACGCAAACGTTTTTGCGATTAAACGCAACAATTATGCGATTAAACGCAATAATCGTTGCGTTTAATCGCAAAAGGTATTGCGTTTTATTGCAAAACTGTCTGACTTTTTCTATTCAGACCAAGGAAGAGGTTTATGACATACTTATGTTATGTATAAGTAGGACATACTAATGTTATGCCACAACCATCCGTCAATCTGCCCATCGAACGTTATGTTAGACATTTCTCGCTTTTCTCGTCGTGCTCTCTCCTCTATTTCTAATGGTTTTTCATATTGTTTCTCATAAATCGAATCTTTATTCAATTAATAAAATCAAATAGTCCGCACATACACTGTATAACTGCCACCCATAGTGCTTTATTATATCATTGTCAAATGAAAGTGCTACTGTTTATTCAATATGACGAACTGGTTTGGCATTTATTGTAATTGTTATATCACTGATTTGAATTAGTGATATCACCTATTCAAAAAGTGATAGCATTTATTAGAATTGGTATTATTACCTATCAATCACTTATTTATCTTGTGATGTGAACAAGGGATATCCCACATTTGAAAAAAATTGATACATGTATCACTCTTTGAGTGTGAATAGATGCAATCACCTATTCAAATAGATGGTTTTATTTTTGAAAAGGTTATATTCAATTTTATTAATTTATTCAATTTGGTAATATCTTGGAGACAATAAATTTTCGTAGTATAGCCATCAATGCAACTGTTTGTTCAAGTTCCATTTGTTTTAATTTGTCACACGAATCGACATGCCTGTATTTATAAGGCCCCTTGGCATAATGCTCTTTGCGATGGAGTCTTTTCCGTTTTTTCAATCCAACTGTTTCTCACAGTCTAGATACAAAGTATCAGGCAAGCAAACATCACTGGTGCATCCATAAATAGCCATTTTGCATGTCATCTCTAAGGAAGAATTTGGAAACAAATATAAGCAAAGACTTATTTTTCTCTTGTATTTATTTATAACGCGATCCTTCTTTTCAGGATACGTTTGCTTAAAAGTGGCTAATGCTTTCAAGTTATGACAACTTACTATTTCATTATAAGTGAAAACCAGAAATTGAGTCTTTGTGATGTGTCAAGTAGTGTCATCAAATCACGGACTTGGTACATATACTAAGTGTATATATAAGCAAATGAAATAATTGCGATTAAACGCAAAAATCATTGCGTTTAATCGCAAAATCATTGCATTTAATCGCAAAATTATTGCATTTAATCGCAAAAATTATTGCGTTTAATCGCAAAAACGTTTGCGTTTATTCGCAAAATAAATTGCGTTTAAACGCAATAATAGCTTTGCATTTAAACGCAATATTTGTTTTGCGTTTAAACGCAATACTTTTGCGATTAAACGCAATACATCCCGTTTAAACGCAAAACTTTGCGTTTAAACGCAATCCACTTTGCGTTTAATCGCATAACTTTTTGCGTTTTATCGCAATCTTTTGCATTTAAACGCAAAATACATTGCGAATAAATGAAAAAGATTGCATTAAAACGCAATAACTATTGCGATTTAACGCAAAATAAATTAATTTATTCACTGATCTGGCATCAATAAGCTTCCGTAGTATTTAGCATTATATGAAAATAACATGAAGGTTGATGTCAAAAAACGTAAAAGTGTATTATAACGAACACATCAAACAAACAGAATTCACGTCAGTATTAAAACATTTTTAGATTTTTCTCTCATTCATTTATCACCTCTACATTCTCATATACTAAATGTTTCCAATTGATTTCTATTGAAAAAACACCAAGTGCCTCATTTAAATCAAACTCATTGATATCAGGATTATTTATTACTTTGTGCATCAATTACCATCGTTGTTCACTACTCATTCTGGCAGAGTGAAACATCGTGCCCGATGAAAATAATATCGTATAATCGATAATCTAATTTACAAACAAAATCTGTTGCGTGAGCGCGCGGACCCGACGAATACAGTTAGCCTATAGAAACAGAAAGATTTCCGCTATCTATTCGTTGTTTTTAGCTACAAACCAAATTGAATAAATAATAAAAAAAAATTAAGACACTATAAGAGTTCATAATAAAGAAAATTTACTTCAAACATCTCGGAACTCACCTTTGTGAAAGTATCACATTTATATCCGTGCGATGACACATGCCACTGAATGTTTGACTTCTAATCCACTTTGATGACAGGCATATTTTGTTTATGTCCAGATTTGAAGAATATTTACCTCCGTGTTATGATATTTAACAAAAATAAGCAAGATATCATTTCTTCTACACAAAATTTAGGAAAGAAAACGAGCGTCTGCTTGCCTGTTAGACGCCATTTTGTTTCCAACTTGAGGCGGATGAAAGATTTATCCACATGCACCTGCGGTGTAAATCAGAGGCGTTGCTATTAACTTTCACACACATTATTTCTTTTATTTGACATACTAAAATTTATATTAAAAAAGGCTTTTTATTAAATAAACAATGCATTTATGGATCTCAAAAAAACAGACAGACCTTATCCTTTTGGACTTCTCCAAAGCCTTCGATAAAGTCCCCCACGAGAGATTACTCTACAAGGCAAAAAGGTCCAAATTTCAATGCATATGGATCAGGGACTTCCTCAGTGGAAGGAACCAGCGTGTATTGTATGATGGGAAGAGCTCCAACAATGCCCCCGTCCAGTCAAGAGTCTCTCAAGGGACCGTTCTTGGTCCGCTGATGTTCGGCCTCTTCATTAATGACCATTCGGAATATGTCCATCACCCCAATGTGCGACTTTTCGCTGACGTTTGCGTACTTTATCATAACATACATGTATGTACCAACACAGAAACTGTTAAACTACAAGAAGACCTCAATAGTTTATTACAGTGTGAAACAGACTAGCAGATGGAGTTCCATCCCAGCCAACTGCTGAGAGTTACCAACAAACGCAAACCTTAGACCAATTCTTACAACATCCGTGGACACCAGTTAGATGTTGTGGACTCTGCCAAATACCTCGGGGTTACCATCCACAAGAACCACAGATGGAATGAACATATCGACAACATCACGAAGAAAGCAAATTCCACCAGAGCTTTCATACAACGCAACTTGCAGCACTCCACGAGGTCCAGTCTACGTTAGAGTACCACCATCTTTTATCCAGTTTTAACCTCACATCCACTGTATATTCATGCACTTGTTGTCACACCGAGCACAAGCCGAAGTGCGATGATACTTCAATGAGTATACACATGGGAGTAGAGAAGAAGATTTTTGAAGATTAATTAAATACATTTTTTACTATTGGCCATATTGGCCCCACCCTTAAGCCTGAACTCCTGACACAGGGGTCATGAATTTCACAATTTTGGTAAAGGGCTTCATGGACTTCATAACCAGACATTTAATTTTTCACATATATATATATATATATATATATATATATATATATATATATATATATATATATATATATATATATATATATATATATATATTGGTGTAGAAAAGATTTTGTAAGATTTGATACATTCTAACAATATGGCCATATTGGTCCCACCCTAGAGCCTGAACCCCTGACCAAGGGGCCATGAATTTCACAATTTTGGTAGAGGGCTTCATGGACATGATATTCATGCATTCAGTTTTTAACAAATATATCCTAAGGTTTAACACATTTTAACTATATTGGCATATTGGCCCTACCCTAGAGCCATTTTAATGAAAGAAATGAGTTAATTCACACATTTAGAAAAGAGAATGAAAGAAAGAAGCTATCAAAGTTAAGATAATGTGAACGTTAATTTCCCTTGCTTCTTCATAATGGAGTAATTTTCCCTTGCTTCTTCATGAAAGAGAATATAATGAAATCAAATTAAGATGTTGTATGCTGAAAAGAGTTACACAAGTATTTTAAAACGAAACAGTTTTTTGAATTTTTAAAATAAACTCTTAATATTAAACTACATGTTAAAGTAGTTTGGTATAGATACCAAATAGTGATGAAGGGTATAGGGTATATGTAGTTTACATATTTAAAAGCTGGATCAGTAGTGAATAACTCATTATAGGTAAAAATTTTAAAAACTTTTTTTTGTTTAAATGCCCATAAGAAGAGTTTCTGTCTGTCCCTGGAGATGGGGGATGGGAGGTTGTTTTCTATACAACATGTATACTAGTCACATTGATTTAGTTTATTTATGAACACTGACACATAAAAGTTATCTTGAAAGTTAACAAAATATTTCTATCAGAACCTTATATTTTCTATAATATCAGGTCATGCACTCTATTATTATCTTTAAAAAAATAGCTAAAATTATAGGTTTCATAGTACTTTTTGAAAGATATTTGGCAAGAGCGTGGTCGTCATTACAATATTTTAATTTTTTTTTCATCCAGAATGAAACTTAATTAAATGCATATATGAGACTCCTCGACAAGTTTTTGTATATGGGTGATGTTACTCATGTGACCATTAAGGCCTACTGGCCTCTTGTTTATATCAGATCTTTATATTTTATTAAAATTTTATATTGCACAAAAAGCATTTATTCTGCTTGTGATCATTTTCATGAATCATACCTTCAAATAGTATTTTCGTTGACTTTTAGATAGGGGGTATACCATAAATAAACATCATACTCTGATTGACCATAATGAAAACTAGTAGGTATTGGTTTTTGGTTTGGGGGGGGGGGGGGGGGGGAGGGTACTACAAAAAAAATTGAACAATTTTCAAATTATGTTTAATTGATTAATACAATTCTCTGAACAAAAACTTGCGTCTTGCGTTGTAATATATTTGTTTCAGTTGTTTGAAATTATTATATATTAACCAAATAAATCAAATATGTTAATAAAATTTAAATATTATTATAAACATACAATCTTATTTATTGCACCTGGTTAGAATAAAAGAAAACTAGAAAATAAAAATATGGTGTACCATTTATAGTGACTAGGAAGTTAGTAACAAGTTCAAACCTTAAACAATAAACATTAACAATTTAAAATGTAACAAATTAATTTGAAATTCAGAGTTCAAATCTCATTTCAAAAATTGGATATGGAAATATTTCCTGAGTCATGTTATTGTTGGGATCTTGATTTGCGGCTTTGCCTCGTCCGTGAGACTTGCACATGGCGCCGCCATTTTGTTTAAACCTATTTTCTTTTTGATGTTTGAAAAAAGTCAAGCCGTACGACAAATTTTCGTAAATTACGTTTTGAACCCCAGCAAACGAAGTTGGGGGGGGGGGGGGGGTATATAGGAATCACCTTGTCCGTCTGTCCGTGCAAAATTCGTGTCTGGTCCAAAGTTTTCTTATGGAGAACCATTGGAGGTTCTTACTTTACACAGAGATTGCTTATGACGTAGAGGTGTGTCATGACCTTGACCCAAGGTCATTTTGTAAAGGTCACTGTCAGAAAAAGGGCAAATATGGAGTAGCATTGAAGGTTCTTACTTTAGGCAAAGATTGCTTATGACGTAAGGGTGTGTCATGACCTGGACTTAAGGTCATTTAGGCAATGTCAAGGTCACTGGCAGGAAAAGGGAAAAATTCGTGTACGGTCCATACTTGTATCTTTCTTATGGACAAATATTAGACGTTTTTAATTCACATTAAGTTTGCTTTTAACCTGAGGGTGTGTCATGACCTTGACCCAAGGTCAATTGAAGAAGTTTAGGGTCATTGTTTAAAAAAATGCCTAATTTCTGTCTGTGTCATGTATTGTATGAATGGAAATAATTAGAAGCTAACCTTTGACACAAAGCGTGCTTGTCTCAGGCCACATAAAATTATTGGTAAGATTCTCATCCCCTTCTATCTGAAAATGGCCTGCCCCGATGTATTGGGGGGGGGGGCAACAAATTGTTGGGGGAAAAAATTGGGCTCAGTATTGTTTATTTTAAATGGCTGCTTGACATGTTGATTTCGATTAATTCGAGTCATGTTTGTTAACATAAGGATGCACATGTCCTCATGCATTAACAGTTTACTTGAAATGAAATGGAATTTAAAGAATAGAAATTGGTTTGAGTACTCTTATAAGCATTAACGGTTTTAAAAAATTGAGCAGTTGTTTTTTTTATAAAATATTGGAACATGAAATAGATTCATCCAATATTTTCTATAATTACAGAAACAAAAATAGAATTCCTGGGTCCCCCGCCGGTCAAACAGTATACTAGTATCGAGTTTATCGACCAAGGCTGATTTAGGAACTTGACCAAGGTATTAGTGGTATAAACATTTGGTATAAATTTAATGAAAATCCGTCAAAATTTGTAGGCATGGGAGCGCTTACAAGGTCAATTTTTGGATAAAACGGAGTCATTATTGTGGTCAAAGTCCCATAACCCCAACAAAAAGTATCGACCAATGCTGATTTTCGAACTTGACCAAAGTATTGGTGGTAAAAACATTTGGTATAAATTTAATGAAAATCTGTCAAAATTTGTAGGCATGAGAGCGCTTACAAAAAAGTGTGATGGACAGAAACACGGACACACGGACGGAGGCGCGGCATTTCTATGTCCCCTCTCCGCTTTGCGGCGGGGGACAAAAATACATGAGTTATGATTTTTTTCTTGGCAAGGGTATCAATTGTGAGCTTGCTCACAGTACCTCTAGTTTTAAATTTTTTTTTTACATAATCGATTACGAAAATCTTAATCGATCATCGACATCGGGAGACATCTAGCGACCGATTTTCGATTGTCGGCGATAATCGTCCCATCACTAATATATATATATATATAGATATATATATATAAATATATATATATATATATATATATATATATATATATATATATATATATATATATATATATATAGTACAGCTCACGAGTATCCCGACACCCACCGTGTAAAAAACACGGTGGAAAATGGTCTGTGTCGCACCGTGCACACGGTGTGACACCGTGTATGTGTATTGGAAAATTCAAGAAAAAGCACCGTGTCGCAGCGTGGCCGCCTGTGTAACTCCGTGGCCACTGTGTTACTCCGTGGATATCGTTACCTGAGACGTTGATAGAAATAGAGTATGTTTCGAAATAAAGAAATTA
This sequence comes from Magallana angulata, assembly GCF_025612915.1. Taxonomy (NCBI): domain Eukaryota; kingdom Metazoa; phylum Mollusca; class Bivalvia; order Ostreida; family Ostreidae; genus Magallana; species Magallana angulata. The sequence goes on from NC_069117.1 coordinate 16,709,217, forward strand.
TGGCTAAACAAGAGTTGAAACATATATATCCTTTTCATATTTAAAAAAAAAAAAGAATATCGAATTAAGTTGCACGGACCCAGAAAATTGTCGAGGCTGTAAACGTAAGTTAATTTTTTGTGATCTGAAAACTCGACGTAAATGGGTACCTTTTAATTTATTTGTTCTTAAATAAATTGAAATAAATTCACCAAAAATATTTAATAATCAATTAATATATAATCAAAATTCAAATCAATTTAATTCATCTTGGTTTATTTTTTTCTAAACACACGTGATGTTGTAACTGACGATTCTATTAAAATGTTGGGAGCCTTAACGTCTTACTTCTGTTATCTGTAAACACTTTCTGATTTATTAATTAATTTACAGTCTTACTTTAAACCAATAAAAAATGAGAAATGAAAACATTTCAGATCATGTTTTTCTAAAAACATGTGCTGTTGATGTGCTGTAGTAAATAACAACCCCATATTACCGGTGACTCGAATAATTTGGACTTCAGCTATTTATGTAGCAATAAATTAACAAAAAATCACTTTTATATTATAGATTATAGATAAATACATGAACAAACTCTTGTTAAATTATTTTCAAGCATTGTACATGCATTAAAAATATACCCGCGTTTCATTAAATAATTTTCAACTTTATTTCCGTATAGCTGGTAATGGCCTCGTGATTTCACATGAAAAAAATCATTGGTGCGATGTACGGAAGCTGATCAGATACACAGCATTGTCTTTCATCTTGAGTTCTATACACAACAGGTGTTATTGTCTGTCTTGTTGGGTGTCATTGGAATTTACAACTAACTCTGTGTATATTTGGACGTCTGAACAGGTGTACTCGAGATGCCGTTATTCACACCTTTCCGCGAACACCTGTTTGGTAACTCATCACAACCCGTCGTGTGTATGGTCTGAATATATCTTACTTCTACTTTGTTAGTTCAATGATTTTTCCTGATCTCTAACAAACAAAAAAATTGTCTGTAGATATGTACACAAACATTTACACGTAAGACTATCGACACGTGGATCCGGGGAACAATTCAGCAACTCTATAAATGCGGGAATTTCAAAGTATTAACTTGCGAGAAGAAATTATTTACCGGGTACACATACATCATACATGTATGTACGAAAAAAACCCGATTGATTAAAAAGATGAATGAGATAATACCGGTAACTTTTTGCAAGCATTTAGAACAAACACAACTTTATTGATGTGAAATAGCGTCGAAATTTTAACGAAAAATCTTATTACATCGTGAACTTTACAAACTTTTAGTCATTGTGTCGAAATCGTTATTAAAACCATGGATCTAAAATAAATGAATTAAATTCATACAAATAGAACTCTGATAATTCTAAAATGATTGCACAAAAGTACAGAGAGAGAGAGAGATTTAACAACGTAATATTCCAACCCTCATACATGCAGTATAAGAATAAAGAAACTGAACATTTCAAACACTGAATACTTCATTGTTAAACATTTTTCTATTTTGCGGACTTAAAAAAACAATAGAACGGCTTTTTTCCATATCATGGAAGGAGCACGTGGTCTATCTCGCGGGCTGATTTGATTGACAGGGATAGCACGTGGACCCTGACTGCATATATTCTATCGCAATTTTAGGGAAAAGGGTTCAATATAATGGAAACTTTAAATCTAACTTATTACACTGAATTACAAGTAAAATGTACTTAAATTAACTCATACTGGTATTCTCTCTCTCTCTCTCTCTCTCTCTCTCTCTCTCTCTCTCTCTCATATATGATGATCATTAAACAATCAAACAGTAATTATTACAATACGGAGTAAACTGTAGTTTCTTGGAACACAAATAATTTCTAAACTCAAGTTGCTATAAAGATGAAATAAAAAAATATCAAGTACCGATCCACGGATCCTTAGCGCTATGAATATGTACCGTGCGGTACTACATGTACAAGTACATTACACATATGTATAAAAGAAAGAAAATCTGAAAATATATTAGATATAAAGCTGTATAATTATATTATTTAGAGAAAGTACATTTGTTTTCGACAACCCGTCGAAAAAGATTTGTTATCGTTGAATAGAGTATAAGTGAGAAAAGATCACAGTTATGATTTTATGCACTATTGAAACTGCCAAACTACAGTAACTACGATTACTACTACGTTTAAAAACGGACTGAAACAAAAACTTATGGAACCGTTTATTTGAATGCTAAAAATGAAAAGAAAGTGTTAGTGTTTTAATTGATCAAACCTTTATGTGGGCGATATCGATTTTTAATATCAACAAAAATCAACCATAACAATCGCATACGTCTGAAAATTGCGTGCCTAAAAATTGTATTTATTTCTATTTCTTTGTCTTATTCTTTGATTCTCTTACGTACATCAATAAATATTTTATTCTTTATAAGTTTTATTCCTAAATCCTCCTTTTTTCACAGGTAAATACCGCGTGTTACACCATGTTATTGTCCGTGTTGCATCGCGTTGCACCATGTCGCACCGTGTTTTTTCTCGTTCCGTGGCCGTAACAGAGAACAATAGATTAAAGTTACCGACACTTCCACGCTCAGCGTGGACTTTCAAACACGGTGGTCGGTGTTTTTGTCGGGATACTCGTGAGCTGTACTGACACGTCCTTATCTTAAAGGATTTTTGTGACTTTTATAATATTTTGCAAAAAAAATAATTTTTAGATTAAAAAGGTCAAGCAAGATGAAAACTTTGCTAAACTTCACTTTTCTATGTTTCATCTGTTGATGTTTTAGGTTTGAAGTCAAAGTGTTTTGAAATTATCTTCTGGACAATTAAAACAAAGGGTCGTGGTCAAAAAATTTAACAATAGTTCGTCTCAGTGTAATGATATTGTTCTTCGTTTTAAGAGCGAAGTCCTAAAAAAGCATATATAGGAAATGACTAGGAATGTTTATTTATAATTAACCTTAAAATCAAATTTGGTGAAGGTCAAATTTTATTGAAAAGGTTCAACAAAGTATTATACCATATATTTAGGGTACAGATTTTAAGTCTGTAAAAGTAAGGAATCTCATGTTATGGCCCCGACAACATTCTTTAGGAAATTATATAGTTTGACCTGAAATACATAGGTCAAAGTGTGGGTCATTTTCTTTTTAGATCATTGTTATTTGATTCAAGTTTGAAGTCCTTCTGTCAAAGTATATTCAAGGAATGACAATGTTAATTTCAAATCCGAAAAAATATTAAATAAATGTCTAATACTTTGGTAAAATTTTGCTAGGTTAATATTATATAAATAGTGCCTGTTTGGGAGGGTAACAGTTGAAATTGACACCCCGAGAAAACCATTGTCAACCGACGCGAAGCGGAGGTTGACAATGGTTTTCGAGGGGTGTCAATTTCAACTGTTATCCTCCCAAACAGGCACTATTTATTTTGTTATACTGAATGTCTTTTTTAAAATTTTTAAGAAAATTTTACTGCTTTTATATAGGAATTACGTGAATTCTACAGCGAACCGTACGCGCATAATTTTCGCGCATGTAACATTTTTTAATGTTACCCGTTGCCAAGTGCGTTGCTAACGCTGAGGGTAATAGTAAATATTATTAACTGCGTCTTAACCAATCAGATTTCAGTATTTAACATGAAAGTATAACAAAATATACTATCCGTTTATGATAGAAATTTAAAGTCTGTATGTTTAAAGAATCTCGTGCTAATATGGTCCGGACAATATTTTTCAGAAAATGATTGATCTTGAAATACAAGATAGATTAAGGCCAATAATATAGGTCGACAGTTTTAGTGGCGAGCACTCCTATTCAATAACATTTATCAATGTTTCAAGTTGAAGTCTTAATGTCAAAGGCTGTTTCGTCTCGAGATCGAAGTAGAAAAACCACGTTTTATCAGTCTTGCTGACACTGTTGATAAAAGCATCTTCACTATGTTCGTGACGTCTAAGAAAACTCCTTGAAAGTTGAATGTGCTGGACTTAATAATTTTCAGACAAGAATCTAGGAATCCACCGAGCCCTAACTCTGACCATGTACATTCAAAATTGTATGTACATACCCAGTGCTAACCCTAACAATTGTAGATATTTTCAGAATCGTTTGCGTCGGTCTATCATTAACGTTTTGAACGGTTTTGATAAGATTTTCATTAATCAATCTCTTTCTTCCTCTCCCAGAATCGTCTTGCACAGAGCTCCTGCCGCCTGAAAAAAATTGCCATTTGTAGACAAGAGTCTTTACACCGTTAGTTTTATACCCGTTTTGACAAGTATTTCACATTGTACTCAGTCTTAGCTGGCGATGTTTTGAGCGCAACACAAAATGTAATGAATTTTCGCTGCTTCGTCAAGCCACTTGGCGTCATGTTTTAATGTCGTTTTAAAAAAGAGCACACCGCATTAAAATAACGATTTCTCTGCTTTAACTTCAAATACATTGACGAGAATCTGTAATGTCATTAATTTATATTTCATACCCTTCTCCGTACATTCCGTTTGGCAATAAAATAAAAACAACGTTTAGAGAAATAATAAATTAAATCTCAAAATATCACTGGAATTGTCTTAAACCATCTGTAATTAAAGTATTTGTTTAATTTCAAAAGCATGTTCGCGTATAATAAGCGCAGTGACAAGTATTAGTTAATTTCAAATAGTTAGTGTCGGAGGAAATTTATACCATGAAGAGACGTATCAAAGACATGTATAAAATATGTGTATACCACGCTTCTTATCCACATGGAAATTACACACTGCAATATGCAGTAGGCCCCTTTATTCAAATTCCCTTCGCAAACATTTCATCCTATTTTCATTCTAATTTAATATTTTTTTCTGGACACTGTCTACAACTCAGTAATATCAAATTTATTTTTAAGAGACCATATCAGGAATACATGCAATTGTCATGACTTTTGATTAATTGCTTGAAAAGGGTTTTGTGCATCTACAGATGAGACATGTCATGGTATTCTCTCCCAATGAGTTCACGAACAAAAATTCACGTGAAACTTGCGTTGTATAAGCAGGCATGACAAATTACCAACATGTCTAACGGCATTGAGAAATATATTTTTAGATTGTGCTTTATTTGTTCCTGTTATGTAGTCCGACATATTTGACGATTTCCTGGCTGATATAACGATGTTGACATTTTACTTGCAAGGTAAACCGTCAGAACCGACGCCCTAACGAAAACTGGAAAGTCGGCGTTTCTGTCAAAAAGCGGCGTTCAAGTCTCAATTTTAACTAATATATATTTAAACTCACCAAAGTGTCGCTTAAAATAAAATTCTTTTCATATATTTTTAAGCACACCGATAAATAATTGCAGTATACCGTATACTCTCACGAGATTAAAAAGTGATTGAAATAAAAACAAATCAGAAAGCTCTTAAATTGTGTTCAACATTCAACATGTGTGTTTATGGTATGTTACATGTAGAACCCTTAAAAAGCGTTATTGTAAGTAACTTCGTACTATTAATTAGTTTCGATTTAAACATTTTATTCGACTCACAATTTTTTAAAATTTAGCCGAGAAAGCCGCCGCCTCCATTTTTCGCAATGGCGCCGGCTTGGAGGTTTTCTTGGCAAGTATATATCGAAATCGTTAAAATAGCCAGAAAAACGTCAGATGTTTTCTTTTAGGTTACAAAATGTTATTATACCCCCCCTCCGAAGGAGAGGGGGTATACTGTTTTACCCTTGTGTGTCTGTCTGTCTGTCCGTATCAAAAATTTCTGTCGCATTTATCTCGGCAACTATTTATCGCAGATGCTTGTAATTTTACACAGTGTTTGTTAAGGCATGCCATATCGTGGGATATTTTTTTGTCCCAATCGGACATCAACTTCCTGTTAAATGAGTACTTTGTTTATTTAAGCCAATAAATAAATTTTTCAAACAAATTTTCCTCAAAGATTTCTCAGCAGATATTTATCGCAGATGCTTGAAATTTTAACACACTATTTGTTTAGGTGTGCCATATTGTGGGATATATTTCTGTTCCAATCGGATGCCAGCTTTCTGTTAAATGTCGACTTTGCTTATTTTGCATATTCACATCAGAGCGGGGGTATCACTAGTGAGCATGATATCTTGTGTTTCGTCATTAACTGTTTTACTCTGCACATTATTCAATAATGTAATTTTACAAATGATGTATTGAATTTTAACAGGTATATCTCTTACGTTCATAAATGTGTCGCTTCAAAAATGTTGTTTAAACTGGAACAAAAAAAAATTCATTTAAATCCACATTCGAGAAAGTTTAGTTGTTGAATTAGTTATTTGTATATTGCATATAATAAGAAATCAATGCGTGTGACTCGAATACGTGTTGCTCTCCTATCGAAACCTTATTTCGAAACAGGGTTTATTTGATTATCTAACAACTTTTTGTCATGAACATCGTAATGGACATGCACGAAAATATATTAAAGGGGGATTTAAGTTGCTAATTAATCGTTATATATTACACCGCGTTGTGTTCTACCGGTGCACATAAAGGTATATAAAAAGAGAGAAAGCCGAATAGATAGTGTGTTGCAGGACTTTATTTTAAAGCAAAAGCAAATCAAGAAGAAAAATGAAGCTTTGCCTTACATTCCTCTTGTTATTTTTCATGTTTCTGACTGTGTTTGAAAAAGCAACAGGAAAACCAGCACGAAAGATTGCTAGAGTTTCCGCAGGTAACACTTTTATGAAATTTATATACATAAGATAGATTTATGCAGTATGCACAAAAATCGATATTTTTTTAAAGGTTTTGATGATTTTTTTGTGAATTGTTTGGAATTTAAATGATGGTGTTTTTATTCTGTTATTACAATAACTGACTCAGTTTAAAATATAGTAATTATTTTTTGCGAAATATATGCAGAAAACAAAATATGATGTTATGCTTAAAGTACTAATGCAGAATACCTTATTTAGTTTATTTTTTAAACTACATGTACCTTGATTAACGAAACAAAATTTATATGACACAAAGAAACAAATAAATACATTATGAAAGGAAAACCAATTTCGCTGAAAATAAAAGGTCAAATTTTCATTTCATTTTTCCAATATTTTAACATTGCCATAAAAAACAACAGTATATTTATGCATCGTTCGATAGAAAATTGAATGCAAATACTTTTGTCTAATATCAACCGTTTACATTCTAAAAGTGCGACAAAAAATAAATATATTGCAGCCAATTGTAAAATGGTTCAAGGTGTGCAAGTAAAAGCATAAAAATGATCGTGTGCAATAGAGTTTTGACATCCGGCATCAACGTGCGAGAGTATATACTGAAAAGAAATAACATCTGTTTTATGTTAAGGAAGGGGTGTTTTCTGGTTTACGACTTGTCAAAAGTAAATTCGATTAAATGTTAATTAAACCAAGATGAAAGGAAATTAAAATACTATATTTTCTTTCTTTTCTTTTTTATACTATCATACAACTTGGCATAGATATAGTAATGAAAGTTTAGAATTTAACAAGGACTATATTTTGGCTGAACGTTGACGTAGAAAAATATCACGTTTTTGCAATTCAGAATTGCTGTAGACTCATGACATGAGTCTATTTCATTTTTAAAACATTGACTTTACTGTTGGATTTTTTTCAACTTCTGTGAACTAATGATAAGATACTTTTGTTTCAGAATATGTTTTTAAAGTATGATTTGCCTATCATATTACATTTTTATTAGCTTTTTAAGCGCTCATTCTATAAAAAGATTTATGTGAAAAAATCACTAAAATTGGATTTTCTCTCTTTTCAAATGGTCAATATATGAGCTTTTTTGTCAAATTATATCTTTATATTAAGTCTTCATAATATGTAAAAATCAAAAATATTTTGATATTGGAAGCATAAAAAATATCATCAACATGTCTTCAAAACTTAAGAAAATTAGAGGAACTGCGGGATAAGCAATTTCAATTAAAGTTCAGATATTAATGGCAGCTTAGTATTTTAAGCTAATATAGACATTTCAATATTCTATTATTTCTTTGAAGAATAGAAAAAGAAAATTCGTATCTTAAACAGGCGTCTTCATAACTTCAGATAGTTACATTTATTTTTATCATCCTTTAAGTTGACGGAAATGGTAGTGACATTGACCTGACCTTTATGCAAAAACAAGGAGGTAAAATGTGATTCAACTGATAGAATCATAAAGTTATACGATCTGTTTAACTGTTTCAAAATTTCATGAATTTCTTACTTTAAAAAGGTGTGTCTAATTACAAGAAGACTCCTTCCTTAATGTTTGCATTCAATACATTAATAAAATGACTTATATGGATGGGTGACATATTTAAGAAATTATCACTTGTTTAAAATTCAAGTTCCATTCGGCGTTTCAATAATTTTGTTTCATTTTCAGACAAACCAATAGCTAAAAAAGGAACGAATGCAGAAGTTAAGGCAAAAAGGTCATCGTTGAATTCCCGGTTAAACTCAAGTACTTATTGCCCCGAATGTGCACAGCTTCAGCTTGCACAAACCACAAGTATGACTGCATACGAATTTTTATTTTTCATTTACTTTCAATTTATAAATATCGTCATCGAAATTTTTTGTCTTATCTTTTAATTTTTTTAATTTTTAATTTTAGAAAAACCATCTATAATCATCGCTGATAGCATCTGTGCCTTTTGCCAAAAATATCAAGATCCAATCAGGAGTGATTGTATAAAGAAGCACTGTTCGAATGCCTGACAATATATACATACACATTCGAATAATTCGTGTACAATAAAAGTTAATAAACTATATGCAGTATCGTTTTGTGATATTATTTGGCTTTGTTTTTTTCCCTTTATGAAATACTAAATATTCTTTATTTATTTTACTAACAAAATGCCATATCTAATAATCTCATTTGAATATTAAACAAGCTACAAGAAAAAATGTGAAAAAAAGTTTTATTATTTTTATAATGTTTTAAGAATATTCACTTTTTTAAGGAATCGGATGAAGATCTTAGTATTCTTCGATCCCTCACCTATCGCTACACAGGAATTTAATGAAACGTAATGAAGGTCACATCTTAATGACCCTTTTGACAATCAAATTTTATGTTCCTTCACGAGTTTCACGAAACTTTGACATGATTGTGATTTTTAGGACTAGTCCTGTGAATATCGAATATATTAGTTCTGAAACAAAAGAAATACAACCCCTACCTCAGAAGACAAAGCGGATAATAAGAGTGTTCTAGTTACCTTTCAGATATACTTATAATCATCAGAGCAATTTTTCACCTTTTCCTCCACTAATGTTCCTCCTACAACAGGAAGTCGATAGTTCAAGATCGGTTACTAGTCAAATCTGTTATTATGTTAAAAGCTGTTCAGTTCAAATCAGCATGTAGAAACCTAAATGAACGGGGCAGATTGAATATTTAAGGGCACTGCTTTCTTCACCGAGAATAAGTTACTTTCATGAATTGAACCCCTTGAATTTGACAAGGAAAGATTGTGAATAAAATTTTCAAGGATTGCTAAGTTTCAGCTTTAACATAAGTTATATGGTTCGATGGTATTTTATCAATCATTGTATAAAAATACAAAAATAAAGGTCATATAAATAAGCACAAACTTCGATGTAAAAGCGTCTTTGAAAAATGAAATAACTTTTCTGAAAAGATACTTTATAACTACATGAAGTACAGTTTTGACGTCATATTCCTTCATAACAGTTTGTGCAAATCCTTTGTATTTCAGATGAAAAAAAATTATTTTCAATCACGCCGTCTTTGTTTATATGTGTATCTCTTTTAACTTTGTGTCAAAGTTTTAAAACCATGCATGGAATCTGCGAGTATTGTCAACAGTTTCGAGAACTACGACAGGAACTGCGATATATTGCTTTACTTGTCCATCAACTGTGCCAATGTTAAACGAAATGCATTATTTTTGTAAATTTTAAAAATAAACAAGTCTTTTTATAACGTCTAGCCCCATACGCTGAGACTTAAACTTGATAAACATGCGGCAAAATTTCACGTTAATTAACTTTTCGCTTAAGTATTTTAAAGAATTTTAACAAACAATGTATTGCTTTACTTGTCCATCAACTGTGCCAATGTTAAACGAAATGCATTATTTTTGTAAATTTTAAAAATAAACGAGTCTTTTTATAACGTCTAGCCCCATACGCTGAGACTTAAACTTGATAAACATGCGGCAAAATTTCACGTTAATTAACTTTTCGCTTAAGTATTTTAAAGAATTTTAATAAACAACTGCAAGATTTTTGTCTGTTTTCTTGTTTTTACATGTAACCCATGCGGTAGATAAAACACCAAGGGGTGGTCATATGATTGTGCAATTCATTCAATAAACATATTGTTGAATCATTAGAATTAATGGTGGCTCAATTTTCGCGGTATTCGTGAAAAGCCCTCTCCCACGAATTTACATCCTCCACGAAAACATATTAAGAAAGAGTTAGTTTTCTTACTGAAACTGAAAACTGACGTTTCCACGAAATTACACACACACACATTCATAAATCGACTGAGCCAACCGATAAAATTGATATCCATAGAAAAGAAGCATACAGTACCTGCTTTAGAGTCGAGGTTTTTTTTAATGAACCACTCAGTGTAATTGCCTAGAAATACATGTAACAGTTTGTGAGTATGTACCTTAACAACAAGAATTACTGATGTCATGAATAATAATGAGAATGATTGGTATCAACAAAAATATTGTCTGTAAAATTCAACCCAACTAAATAAATACCTATTTCATCATAGTTTTCGAAAAATGACCTCCACCATTCTTTGTCGTCCTCTTTAACTAAGTATTTAAAACTTGTATTGATATCTCCCTCTGGCTTCTCGATGTAAGTGGCGATCTCTGAATAGTCGCTCTCTACAACGTGTCTGGCGAGTTCTCTACATGAGTCTTCAGGAGACACTCGCTAGTAGCATTCAAAGTCTAAAAAATAAGATACATATACATTTTATTTTTTGGATACGAGTAAAATATGCCCTAGTTTTTGTTTTATCTCAGTTATCTGTGTGTGCGTGCGAGAGAGAGAGAGAGAGAGAGAGAGAGAGAGAGAGAGAGAGAGAGAGAGGGGGGGGGGTGCCTTAAAAAGTGAACTGACAAAAAACCTTGAAACATTTGCTGACATCTCTTACTTTACGGCACGTACTTTGTCTGTTGACCGCTCTTTCCAATAAATTCTTGCCCTGTCATTGTCGTCTTTTGTGATTTTTAAGATATGTGGCTTGGAGTGGTTTTTATGGTATTCAGGTGTGGAAAAAGCCCCTCATTGATGTTGAACACCTTGGAGGTCCGGATGCTAGTTGGTGTTGGAGTGTAGCATTTTTCAAATTCTTCTTTCAGCTTATCCATTATCATGGCTGCCTGCTTACACAACCAGTGGCTGAATCTGAAATACAGAAGAAACATTAGGACAGGTCAGCTTCATTGGTGTGTTTGTGTATGTTTGTTTTGCCACAATAATGCTATTGCATTATCTTGCAATTTTAATCAGTGATTTGGAACACTTTTCTTCCTTAATTAGTGTTTTTATATACATGCTTTTATTACTCTACTGTATATAACCTAATCCCCCCCCCCCCCCCGGGAAAATTAAAGGGTGGGGGTCTTTTAAATGAAGAAAAAACCAAAGATAAGACCATTATTCGTACTTTTAGAACAATGGTCTTATCTTTATATACTGATCAATGTCGACCTCGTGGGTATGCCCCACCATCAAGAAAGAAACCTTGATCTTTCTTAATACACCCTTTTCCACGAGATATGCCATGAACGCTAACAAGTACCTGTTAAAGAAAAAAAGGAAATAATGTTTTATACTAAGAAAAAAAAAACTTTTAAAGATATGGGAACCTGAGATGAATTTTTATAGTCAAAGAATGTTGCAAATCATTACCTGTTCGTGTTTTTCCTCGTGCAGTTGTCTTTTTGGAGAGTACATCCGGAAGAGACTCCCTTAGCATATATATGACACTTAATAATACGGATGTCAGATTGGTGGAATGGCTGTAATCAAATAAATCAAAAGAGCCGTATACCCCAATCCCATGTACTATCACCCCTACCAAGTGCACACGCAACTTCCACATGGCGGAGGTGAATTTAATGGCATGCACAACGTGCGGGAGTTGAGTCTTACTTTGATCCATTCCGTCTATTATGAGTGAGAGGTACTTGTTAGGATAGGATTTTTGCCTTTTGCTGGTTATTTATAGTATTTTGACGTTCGAGACTGAAATGAAAATAATACATTTATTATATGGTGACCTTTTGCAATTGGTTGTCGTCCGTCGTCTTGCATTGTGCTAACAATTGAACATAGTGAGAGAGAAATGATTTGTTTATTTCACGAGTCCTGACCCCAGAAACATGCCCATATTCAAAGAAAATGTACAGTTAGGGGAAGTGCTGTTTGTTGAGGTTTGAAATGATGCCAATTTCAAAATTCAAGGTGAATCTAACATCTGTAAAGCATATTTGCGCCTTATCAGTATAAAAGGCAATATCTGCCTTGGATAACTAGTTTTTAGGTCACTGAGTAAACTCTCCAACACCAAACACGCAAGTCGCACGACGACGGACGAACACAGATAGCAATAGGTCACCTGAGTAACGTGCGACGTGCGTCTTGCGTTAACAATTTTACATTTTTAACTTCTTCTAAAAGGCTAAATGTTACCATTTTTGGTTTGAGGCATATTTATAGTAAGAGGAATCTTAATTGTGAAATTGGTGGCTCTATCATCCCCGGGCAACCACAAATATGAAAAAAACCAAGTTTTCAAAAATCTTCTTCTCTATTCTTCTCTACTCCCACACGTGTGAGAAAAAACTGGTTGCATAGTTATAATGTCCATGAGGCCCTCTACCAAAATTGTGAAATTCATGGACCCCGGGTCAGGGGTTCTGGCACTAGGGTGGGGCCAATATGGCCATATAGTTAAAAGTATTAAAACTAAGAAAATCTTCTTTACTACTTCCATATATATTTGTTAAAAACTCAATGCATGATTATGATGTCCATGAAGCCCTCTACCAAAATTGTGAAATGCATGACCTCTGTGTCAGGGGTTCAGGCTCTAGTGTGGGGCCATTATGGTTGTGTAGAAAAAATGAATTAAATCTTAGAAAATCTTCTTCTCTACTCCCATACATATTTGTTTAAAACTACACGCATGTTTATGTTGTCCATGAAGCCCTCTATCAAAATTGTGAAATTCATGACCCCTGTGTCAGGGGTTCAGGCTTTAGGGTGGGCCAACCCTAATCTTCTTCTTCTCTACTTCCAAATATCTGTTAAAAACTAAATGCATGGTTATGATGTCCACTAACTCCTCTACCAAAATTGTAAAATTCATGACCCCTTTGTCAGGGGCTCAGGCTCTAGTTTGGGGCCATAATATATAGAAAAAATGTATTAAAACTTAGAAAATTTTCTTTTCTACTACATATTTGTTAAAAACTAAATGGTTAAGATGTCCATAAATTGTACCAAAATTGCGAAATTCATGACCCCGGTGTCCGGGGTTCAGGCTCTAGGGTGGAGCCAATATGGCCATAATAGTAAAAATGTATTTAATCTTAAAAAAATCTTCTTCTCTACTCCCATATATATTTGTTAAAAACTAAATGCATTAATATATTGTCCATGAAGTCCTATACTAAAATTGTGAAATTCATGGCACCTGGGTCAGGGGTTCAGGCTCTAGGGTGGGGCCAATATGGCCATTTAGTAAAAATGTATTAAACCTTAAAAAACCTTCTTCTTTACTCCCAAACATGTGGGCAAACACGGAATACATGGTTTTGATGTCCACTAGCTCCTCTACCTAAATTATGAAATTCATGGCCCCTGGGTCAGGGGTTCAGGGCATGGGGAGGGGGGTGGCAGTATGGCAATATAGTGTTAATGCAAATGATGTTTTAAACTCTTCTTCTCTATTCTCACAAATCTGTATGAAAAACTGACTTCATAATTATGTTAACCAGGAAGTCCTCTACTACAATTTTAAGTTTCATGTTCCCTGGAGTATGGGTTTTGACTCTAGGGCAAGGCTAAAATGGATGTATGGGTGCATATAATGTTTAAGAATTATCTTCTTTACTCCCACACACCTGAAAGGAAAACTGAATTCTCGATTTTGTACACCAGATCTTAAAGTTCTTCGCCAAATTTATTGATTTCATAGTTCTTTTTGAAAGATTTAAGGCAGGAAGGCGGTCGTCATTACAAATTTATAATTTTTCTATTCCAGTATGAAACCTAATTAAATGAAAATATGAGACTCCTCGACAAGTTTGTGTATGGGTTATATGCTACTCATGTGACCGTTAAGGCCTATTGGTCTCTTGTTAATTTTTTGGCTTAGATGGACAAATTGTATATATAATACATGTATATAAATATACAGGAACAAGATCCATATTTAACTGGCATATCGATCCAATTTTAAGGTAATTCTGCATGGAGTAAGTATAAGTAAGGAAGATTTTAAAAATATACTGGCAAAATAGCTCTCAGATACAGCATCATCATTGTGAACTAAATAAGAAAAGAAAAAAGAGAAAAAAGCTAAAAATATATGTAGATATTGCATATTGTCAAATCAGTAAATAAGAAAATCGAAAATTACTCACCTACAAAGTGGGTCAGGGGGACTTAGACACAACGTCTGTATTTAGCATGCAAAAAGAAAAATTTAAAAACCCCTAAATTTAGAAACAGGGGGAGAAAATGATATTTATCGTTTACACAATTGATCAAATTAAACGTACTACATAAATTGCATTTTACAGGCTAATTAATTCTCTCCAAAAGTAAAGAACGAGTTTAGGGGGAATCTAATCAATGTATTTTGTAAGATTTTGTAATTAATATAGAAATTCTCTCTCTCTCTCTCTCTCTCTCTCTCTCTCTCACGCGCACACACAAATACACAAACATTTGATATTATTTACTTTCATAAGTTACTTAGTTTATTACTTTGCGGATATTACTCTATATACTCAATATTGGCCTCAGCTATTGCCATCCATTAAACTGCAGTTTGTTTATAAATAATTATTTCCATTCGTTAAAGATAACGTCAGGCATTAGGCGTGAAATTTTTAAAAGATGTCGATGATTTTGATGTTCAAGCAGTTATGGGACAGCCGGGTGATTAAAACGATGTTTAGGAATTGTCCGGAAAGTAAAGCATAACGATTGGTTAGTGTCTAGCTGCTAAGGCTCTATATACTAGTATTAGTACTAGTTTTGTTAAGATAGCTCAATTGGTAGATTTATTGCTTATATCAAACCTAACAGATACGATTAGTTCTAATTATAATAATATTTATAAAGAAATATATTTTATATATAAAATTGCTTTAGAAATGTAATAATTTCTTAGTAACTTAAAAACCTACTAGTTTTTAAATAAATTCCCGAAAATTCGAATTATTGGCAAGAAAATAACATACAACGCCTAATAAATAAGCACTTGTCAATTCAAAATGTATTACTCTTTGTTATAAGAGTCATTCTCAAAACAAGTATATTGTAAAACATTGGAATTATTTAGGTGCGTTGCAGGTGCATTGTTGCATAATTCCTGACTGCTAAGTCACTCCTGTTTATGCAGCTTTAGGGCATCGCAAGTAAAACGGAAAACATCATCTCGATTGTCCATTAATTATTCTGATGGTAATTCTTCATTATTGTTATTCTTCTTCTAGACGTTTTTTAAACCTTTACAACTTTTTTGTTTGTTGTCCGATTTCATTTAAATTTTCAGGGTGTATTGTAAATTAGATTTAGTTTTTAGGTCAATAAAAAAAAGAATCGTAACATCCGAGTTCAAGTTATTCCCCTTTTTGTAATATTTTAGGGGCTTTCGTTTCCGGACAAAGGCTCCAAAATGGTCGGTAGCAAATAATTTAAAGTTAAAAATCTTTAAAGTTGACACTTTGAATGTTGTCCTCTGATTTCTGTATTTTAGTTTTTTTTCCAATTGTACCACTTGAATTATATTATCGAAATCTATGTTTTAAAAATTTACTCATGTTTTTGCTTCGTAACTTTTTAGTTTGAAATATTTTCTAAATGCATATAGAACAAAAGCTGTGCATAAATTAAAGGGCTTTCATTTGAGACCAGAAAAAGGGGCTTAAATAAAGGATCTATGCAGTTTTATTAAGACTGACTGACTATCCTTTCTTGACTTAAAGTAACGGAAGACCTCCTCGTTGCTTGCAACGAGCTCGGCTTTAGTGCGTGTATGTCATTTTGTTTACCTAATTTTCTGTTCAAGCTTCTGACTATGGAGCTCAAAGAGTTCATACTCCTGACTATCAGTTTTTCTGACTGACAAAACAAATATGGCTAACATATGATTTAATTTGTCGGAAGGAATTCAATACTCATCTGTAATTATGTATTGCTGAGAGATTGCATTATTTTTCCATATTTACGTGTTTCATCAGCATTAAGCGTAGCGTTCGATTTTTCTTTTACATTTGTATATTGTATGTACATCTACAAATGGATTGTTGGTTTTTTTGGCAATGCAAGTGATGATTTATTGTCTACTGTTTCGTCTACGGGAGTACGAGTTGATAGTTGATTTAGCTCTTTTCCACACAATGTTGCTACTTCATGAATAACCTTATTCCTTGCTACGTACCTTCAAGTAAGTCAAATTCATGATGCATTTTACTGCTTCGATTTTGTATGTTCCTTCTTTCTTTCATCATAAAGAAGCATCTTATCATTACTATCAGCTTATAAATCTTCTAGGTATTGCACAATAAATTTCAACCATCACTTTCTCGATCATTTATGAATGGGTTACCAATTTCAGTTCATTTTAAAATGAACGGACATAATTATGCCAAATAAGCAAGGCGCCCACTCACAAAATGAATTTAGGTTGTATCAACCCCTGTGATAAAAACATAAAATACATGCTTACAAAATAATAATTCTGGTTATTTTAAAAACTTGAAACAATATATATTTATCTAGGAGAAGTAGAAAAGACATATTTCTATCAACAAACCTGTCCGGGAGAATCTTTGTGATCCCAGTATGAGTTTTGTTTATAGCAAATACGCATGAGTATGAGTTTTGTTTATAGCAAATACGCTTGCGTAATAATATTGAAGGCGAAACCCCGTAACATGTTGCGATGTATAAATTCATGGGTTATACACAATTATTAATTTGAATGAAATTATAAGATTTATTTCATGCAGAAATTTGTAATTTTCTGAAAGTTTATACATTCAGGAGTAGTACAAAAATATTAGCCCCCGATCAGAAAAATATTCCGTACTGTCTGTATAAAATCTTTATTCATGTCTAGAGCCTTTACTTTTTCCTGCTGGATTTTCAAACTTTCTCGATACTTGTAAGAAATGTTCATTTGATTTTATACTTTTAATTTTTCAAGCCTTTGTCTGACTGTTTTACTTACGTTTGTAATATTTTTAGCTTGTTTTGGGGATTTTCGAAGGTCAACCTATTATCGCTTAACTTTTTCTTTAGTAGTCATTGCTCTATCCAACATGCGCTTTAGTTGTTTATTTTTCTCAGAAAGGTTATTCTTCTCCTTTTTTCAACAAGAAGAAACCGTTGTTTTTTTATCAATAGCTTTTTTTTTTCGTTGCCACTGTACTATCATTGACATTAATAGAGGAAGATGTGCAAATTTCTAAAATAATATACCGAGTTCCTCATTTTTTCGAGTTCTTTTATGTTACTTATCATTCTTTATCACTCGATAAATTTGTTATTCGAGGCCTCTTTACAAACTTCGATTCTCGTTAATCTGCCTAACGCATTAAACATGCATGGCATTTCCTTTCCAGTCTCTTGTGTACTTAAATTTTACAATAATATACACATTAAGTAACAAACTTTCGTTCAGTTTTGACAATTTTTCATTCTCAAGGCTTCATTCAGCGTAAACATTGTTTCAACAGTGTTGAACTTACAAATTACATTTTAACTAATTGTAGTTTAAATATATACAATCTATCACTTCTTAAAGTACATCACTAAATATGAGAGTTTGTGTATTTGTTTTAATTGGGAAAGGGGGATAACACAATTAAAATCAAATGTTGTCCCCAATGCTCCTGTAATAAGTGTTTGTGTTTCTTTGCTCTGTTGGTTTTGTTTAAATTTTATACTGTTTTTTCTGTTGTTAAATGTGATCAAAGTTTTAACTTGTCTAGTAGTAGTATTCATAGAGATATTTCATGAATGTCAAGTCAAGATGTTTCTGGACATACAAAAAGACTTTTGAATCCAATCGTCTGAGTGGCAATGTCAACTTTCTAACATTATTTCTTTTAGTTTTACGGGCTCGCAGTATACTTTGAGAATCGGAATCAAAATGTTTTTACCTTTAAAATTGATCTGCTCAACTGGCTTTTTTTTAGCATATTTGGCCCAGCCCATGAGGCCCCATGGATGGAGTAGTATTCTCTGATCATAGAGATTCTTTAAGTCAAAAATGGTTAAAATTGACCAGAAATTTTTAAGATAGAGGTGAAAATGTAAAATTGTTGACTAACGACGACGGACGAAATGGTTAAAATTGACCTGAAAGTTTTCAAGATAGAGGTGAAAATGTAAAACTGTTGACTAACGACGACGGACGAAAACCCATTGCAATCGGTCACCTGAGAGAGTCGGGTAGTTTAAAAACGTAATCTAGTACGTTTTTTACGTACATGTTTTTTTTATCTTCCCTTCACTACGTTAGTCTTTAGTGGACCGAAAAGCACCTTTGAACTTTGACTTTTTAGGTCGCATAAACCGAAGGTTCCTTTGGGCTCTTCTAATCACCTTTTGTCCATTTATATGAAATAAATAAAAAATGAAGAAGAAAAATCTGTTTAATAATAGCTTTGCTATGTTTTTATTTTCCTATCTTTAGGTTTATGATAAAAAGATTGGTCAGTTGATGCATCTTACATTCCAGGATATGATGTTTTTAAAAAGTAGGTTTTTTTGTATGGAATGTTTATGTATTGTCAAATCTTGGACTAAATCAGGATGCGTATGAGGAGAACATGTTATATATAAGAAAAAAAAATTAGAGGTTTGCGTATCAAAGCCAAGAGACATGGACAATCGGTTTAGAAAACAGGCATGCATATCGTAAGATTTTGTCTGTAACAACAACAGAGTCAAAGAAGAACATATGAACTAATAAGTCAGCAATCAAAAGAGAGTCGCACATTAGCATGTACTACACTGTTATTTCCTATGGAAGACCCGGTTAATTGTGATTCTAAAAAAAACTATGGAAAAATTCGGGCACCGTTCTATTAAATTTTATATTTATACTATTGTCTTAAAAGTCTGAATTTAGATTCATCATTGCCACTTTTCATTTTTATACAAACTACCAGCCACTTAGATCCGTCAAAATGTGTTTTTCCATTTTCCGAATGAAAAATACACTTTGACGGATCTAAGTCGCTGCTAGTTCACAAAAACCCTCGCACATTTTTGTACCATTATTATTCGGGAACTATGTCGTTTTGAAGGCAAAATCCCCGGTAATTTTATTATTTTTGGGGTTTTTTTGCCTTGTTTTGTAATTTGTAATTGGAATGCACATTTAAAAAGTTGCTGGGGTTATTTGGTATAATGAGTCATTCGTAACACTTTTTGACTTGGGTCACCGTCCCTCGTCCAGCGATTAAATTGAAGATTGGTAAAGTTAATTCTTGATTCCAATCGCCTAGGATTTAAGTAATCACGCAGCATCGTTTCGAAAGGTGGGGAGGGGTGGGGGCTCATCCAAAAAATATTTACAAGCAAAATAAAATAAGAAAAAGAAAAATAAAACTTCCCAAGATCATGAAAATCTGTGACCTGCCTCAGCCCTGTCAAGGATTAACATGTTATGCCTTTCCTTAAAGATATTTTCTCTATCCAACAAATGAAGAAAGTAATAGAGTTGTAAGATTTATAGCACCAGGATCAGGAAACTGTTATTAGGGAAGGGCTCTATTTTTACATAAAATGTATATGCATTTATAATTTAAAAATGTTCTGAGTTCTGTTTCAGTTTTACGAGATATGCAGCAGAACTTGCTGTTGGGATAAACAGTACATGGAAATATGCCCCAAGGGTCAGAAGATCTATGTTACACTTCAATCAATCAATCAACGCCATCAAATTAACCATGCAGTTGTCGTTACTAATCAATAGATAGGTAATGATTCATATCTATTTTAGAATGTTTTGTTGTCAATCTAAAAATATATTCATCACGTGATTTTACCTTTGATTGGTAAATCCTATACCAAAGACAGGCATTCAGAGATAAACAACAGATGGAGAAAATGTACACCATTGTTTCAATGATTTTATTTTTATTTATGGAATCTGGTGTGTTTTGTTCAACCTTTGGGATTATTTCACCAATAAGTCCACAAGGTAATTTTAATATATGGATTTGGCCATCAAGGATAGTAGCTCCTCCTATACACCTTATGAGTCACCTTTACACAATCCACTTGGGACATTTGTGTGTTATTTCTTCATTCATTTCACAGCCTGTATTTTTTGTTGAGCAATTAGCTTCACTAAATAAAATGAAAGACATACGTTAAACGATTACAAAATTAAGCAAAAAAATACTTTTTTTTTCAGACAAGCCATTTTCAGAACAAACTGTTCCTCTACTAGATCTTTGTCGGATTTGTGAATTGTTCACATCTGATAAGCCTCTGGAATGTAACCGTAACTGTCCGGAAATTCCAAATCATGAGGCAGCATTAACCAAATCAGGTACATTGATTGTATATTTATATCAAGATATGTATGCATGTATTGTATTTTTTATTACATATGCTATTTATAAATCTCGATGGGTTTTTTTCAGGATCCAGATCTAAAACAACCATAATAGGGGACGCACTGTGTGCCTTTTGCAGAAAATATCCAATCTATCTATTATCAGAGATCTGCAGGAAAAAAATATGTTCCTAATAAACCGTTAAATCCAGTCTCACTTCTCATACTTATATATTTCGAGTACAAGCACATCATCTATATTTACACTTTCAAAACGACAAAAAATACTGTACTCATATTTTTGGAACTGATGGAAGTCACTCCTTAGTTTATTTTTTTCCCTAATAGATCTACTCATATCTGAACATTTTGAAACGTTTTCTTGTTTCTACAAATGTCTCCCCCTTATAAGCCTCAGAATAATATAATGAAATATTATATATATATATATATATATATATATATATATATATATATATATATATATATATATATATATATAAAAGATTTCTCTTTTTAAAAAAATCCCCAAAAAATTATTTTAACAAATGCCCCAAAAAATTATAAGTGTCCGTACATATTTTAAGAAAATGAATTTTCCCTATTTGAAAATTTCATATAGGCTGAATAACAAGAAAAAAAAATAAAAGTACCCTTTAATGTCTTTAAATATTCTCCATACAGGAACTCAAACACGATTTGAGCTCAAACTTTCAAATTGTATTTTTTTTTTCCATTTCTTAATACTAAGAATGGTCAATATGGGTATTTTAATGAATTGTCAAAATTCGAAAGTAAAATATTGCATTATAAGCAAGATACTGAATTCGATATTCAGGGGATCTATTCACAAAAAATCGTACGTCTACGATTACACTTTAAACTTACGACACACGTACGTTTACGTTTATGGTGCTATTCACAAAAGCTTTCGTAAGATAATAACGTCGTCGTGCGTCTGTAACAGTCGTAAGTGCGTCTAAGTTCTTAGTTACCGACAATGCTCATGCGCAGTAGGCATTGTGGAAAAATGACGTCACGCTGTATTTTCGCTCATTTACATTCGCGGAACTTTTTTAGCGCCTTTGAGCATAGACATATATAATGAAGTTACTTCTTTTCTTTCCATACGTCTATTCAAATGTAATTATATATGTTTACAATTATCGACAGAAAGAAAATCAAAATGTGACGTGCCTGAAGTAAGAAATGTTTCTTATTTTATTAAGATAATTCCCTGTTTTTTAATACATGTAGTGTTATTATATTCCTGGGAATAATTTTGATACAAAATGAAATATTGAATCAGACGCATATGACATTTTATTTCTGTATGAAATTTATTTCATGTTTTAAACTTCCAAAAAATCTACAGCAAAATCTGTTTGTAATAAAATGTGGAATAATTAAAATACTGTCAAAAACACTGTCAGTTTATCGCTATATGTACATTTTAAATATGTCGGGGTTTTAAAATTGTAACTAAGTATTATCACCCACGTTTGCGTGTTAATTGATAGTTTCCTTTCGATATTGTGAATTTTTTTAAAGGTCGTCTGGAGAATAAATTAAATATGTATATTTTTTTAATTTTTCTAAAAAAATCAATAAGAATTTACTAAGTTAATGGCTATTATTTGATTTTTATTAAAATTATGACCTAACATGATGAATTTTTGTGGATAATTTAATACATTTTGAGATCATGCTTCATTGTACTAATATTTGGCGGCTGGACCTTGTAAGCTAAAAAGAATTGTGAAAAGGTATACATATTTTGGTTTTTTTAATGAGTTTAAAAGTTGTTTCAAATTTTAAAAAAAATTGGTTAGACACAGATTTTTTAAAGGCTGGGTCTACCTTAAATAATTAAATTTTTTAGGGGCCAGACTGAACCCGGGCCCCCACCTCTATATCCATGCATGATATGTATTACGTTGATAACATTACATACTGATAGTAAATTAGTGTGTTTGCATATGACGATCGTTTTACTGATTTAATGCATTTGTAGTAATAAAAAAAAAAGCCTACATTTGTATATTATCAAATAATTTTCGTAGCTTTACCTAATACTGATTCGATATACTCGGAATTGATGGCGCGTAATATATCTCTTTTCCTATATGTGTTGTAGGGTTTGTAGTGGTAATTATCTATTGTATGCTTGAATGATCATAATTGTGCTTCAAATATGATTAAGAAAAATAAATTCCAACCACCATTAATATATTTTGCTACACGGGATACAAAAGGAACTCTGACACTGTCTTTTTCATGGTAAACCTTAGTCCGATATCAAATAGGTGTTTCTCCTCTTAATTTTGCTTATGACAAAATGAAGGTAGTCCCTAGAACTGTCATAACTTAATTATAAACATATCCATTATAGACTTACGTCAACCCAGTAGTAGACGTAAACTTACGACTGTTTTTGACGTCACACGTACGCCATTTTGTGAATAACCAAAATCTTTAAAAACAAATTTACGTCAAACTTATGTCTACGATTAAACGTACGATTTTTTGTGAATAGATCCCCAGGTCTTGCTATTGGTTACATATGTGTGGTATTGCTTTATGCTTCAATCGGATGTTGCTTTTTTGTACATAATATTGTTTATGAACACATTGAATCAGTTTATGTTGTTTGGCACCAGTCATTTTGTCAAAGAAATTGTAATATATGTACTTTGCATCACTTGTAAACAAATGTAAGACTCAAGGTTCTTTTACATAACAATGATTTCTTACCTCTGTATCTCACTTGTAAGTTGACTTCTAACATTTAAGTTTTTATCAATCATTAAAAAAGCACAAGTAAACAATTTGGAACAATAAAAATAAAATTTTGATATCAAATCGTGTTTATGTCCTTTTTATTTAGTATTCGGTACTCAAAATAGTTTGAAAGGAGGGTTTATATCTTGTTTAGATTGATCAGAAGTATTTAATTAACATCAGTTATATATTTACACATACCAATAATAGTTTTATAATAATATATAAATCATGATTTGACAACCTCCGATATCGAGACAAATGAACCAATTTGTAAATAGAAGATGCTGCAGACCATAGAAGTAATAGTGTTTAATGGCAGAATTATTTCTAAAAATTTGGACGGGGAAATTTTATATTTTTTTTTCTAGTTTTATCTTTCTGCTGAAAGTGTGGTCTTCCACTATTATAAAGTCATTTTTCGGTTTTAGCTCACCTGAGCCGAAGGCTTGTCGTTGGTCGTTGTCTCATCTTCTTCTCCAGAACCACTCAGCCAATTTCAGCCAAACTTGATACAAATCATTGGTTAAGAGGATTCATATTTGTTAGTAGAATCGACCACACCAACTTTAAAGGAGTGATAATTTAGATTTATGTTTTTAATGGGTTGCTTACGAACGAATACGCCAGAAAGCTGTAACTTTTGAGGAAGATTCCTTAAGAAGCGTATATTCAATTTTGTTTAAATCATGATTCCCAAGTGTAGGTAGGGCCAACAATAGGGTATCCACTTTTTTGTACAAGTATATAAAGAAAACGATCTTTACTAATCTTCTCTATAACCAATTGGGCAGAAAACCCAAGTCTTTTTCGGAAACATCCTTAGATTCAAGTTTAAAAAAACAAGAGACGTTTGTAAAACATTTATGCCCCCCTCCTTTGGAAACATTTGCGAATGAAATAAACGGAAACTACAAATACTATTGTTTTTAAGTCCAAGGCACATTACTCTGTCGAAAAATGCTTGAACGTACCCAAAGTTAAACTTGACCTAGATATTATTATGATAAACCTGTATACCAAATTTCATTTCAATATGTACATCCTATGCGAAGAAAATAAACGGGAACTGCGAATAATTGGAATTTTTCTACGTCCAAGAGGCGTAACTCTGTTAAAAATTGCTCGATCGCACCAAAAATCAAACTTAACCTAAATATTATTATGATAAACCTGTATACTAAATTTCATTTAAATATGTGCATCCCTTGAAGAAAATGAATGAAAACTATTGGTGGACCGACAGACCGAACGACAGCAGCAAACCAATATGTCCTCCCTTCTTCGAAGCAGGACATAATTATGATCTACAGGTGTATGTCGGGCCATAATGTTGGGGAAGGGGGGGGTCGAATTTTTACCAAAGAATATATAGAGAAAATCCCTAAAATCTTCTTCTGGAAAGCCATTCAGCTAGTAAAACTGAATTTTGTTAAAAGCTAGGTTGTGCAGGTTAAATTTTGTTCAAATACTGATTCTCTGGAGAAGGATTGGGTCACAAGGGAGGGGTTTATGCTAAATAGACAAATACTGAAACAACAGCTTGATATTTAATATTAAAGTATGTGGGTATTAGTAGTTTTTTTTTGTAGTTTTTCATCAAGATCTACTATACTAAATTGTCAACATATGTTGAATTTGATATTGTTATTCTGATTCGATAAGAGGTACAGCAATTGTTGGTCACTTGAGCGATATGGCCCCTTAGCCTCTGGTTCGTGTTGGTTTATTAGTTTAATAATTTTTTATACATGTACATCTTACGAGTCTTTAATCTACAATTGTTTCACCCAGAGGGTTTTGTAAACAACAGGGATTATGCACTATTTCTAACAATTTAAATGAATGTCCCATTTAACCTCGATTTGTCATTTTTATAGGCTACGCCGGTGGAGATATCTTCACAGTAATAAATATGGTCTCAGGGTTGGCAACGTTCATATTTGCAATGAAAATAGAATCATAATTTTGTTAAAACTGAGAATTAATGTGTAAAACTCTTTAAGGTTACCTGAGCCACTCAGAAAATTATTTGCGGTTAAGTTGTACAGATATGCATCACAGAGATTTGCATCATACTTTGCTTTGTTTTGTTTTTAATAAATATTTCGTTTTACAATCAGCATAAATTGGTGTTTATCGAATTGGATTAACAAATGGATTACGGTGGTGTTCACACAAAAGAATATCCAGTTTGTTGCCACATTGACAGTTTTCTTTTCTTTCTTCTTGTTTTGCCAGGGGGCATCTCTGCCTGGTCCAGTCAGGTGAGGGTTGAGTAACACGTTTACTAGGCACTTTTGTGGCAACGCACTTTGAAAATATTTTGCAAATTCAAAAACATTTTCAAAGTGTTTTACATAATCAACGCACATTGAAATGGGGTGTTGCTAAACCGCGAAAGGGAAAGCGGAATGGATCGGAAAACGGAAAAATACTATGACGTTTATCGCTTTGATATTGTATAGATTGGACACAAACTTTTACTTTGTAGCATTTATTCATATCTTATGAATGATTATTATCAAAAGGTTGCTTAATTATTTCATATCATTCCTACGATTGTCTATCAACTAAATCATTACTTTAAAAAGTACGAAACGGAGAAATGAAATGGGCATACATTGTTATTAAATAAGCTAGTAAAATAACTTTTTATTTATTTTTCTTTTGTAATAATTATTATTTGAAAAATAGTGTAGGTTGAAGTGTTTGGTTGTGTTTACATGACTTAGAAACTTATTTTGGGATTTTATACTTTAAAAATTCAAACATGATGTACCCTCATCCACACTGAATTTTTAGTGATCCATACTATTTTAAAAATTTATTAATAGCATTATTGATATCAATAACGTGACCAACAAACAACATCTACTATCGTTTTTACGAGGTTTTGCTGTAACATCTGTTTGTTAACATTTTTAAAGATTATTAATCGAAAAAGTATCATGTTATTGGATCTCTAATGCTCTAGGTGTACTGCAAATCTCCTTAAAATTCTTCTAATATCGGCGTTCGTTTACCTATGTGATTGTAAATTCCTGCAACCTAATCCAAATAGAGAGCTGGATATGTTGTTTAGTTTGATAAACTGGGACTAGTGGTCAAAGCATATAATGTTAATTCTAAGAAAATCATACATTGTCCAAAAAAAATAACCTTGAATATATGGATAACAATTTTAACAATATTAAAAAATACAAAAAGTATATCATTTTAAGCTTGTTTAACACATCTATCAAGTAAATAACTATATAAAATTTTACGTATACCATTCCCTTCCGCTTTCCGTTCCGCGTTTTAGCAACACCCCATTGAAATGCTCATCTAAAGTGCATTAAATCTGGGACTTTTAGTCAACGCCCTTTGGAAAAAAAATTAAATGCATGCGTTATGAGCATACATCAAAGACTTTGTAAAAAAAAAAAAAAAAAAAAAAAACTTAAAATCACAAAATATGGTCGCTGTTTTAAACTGATTTTGTATTTAGTCAGATTCTTTATAGAAACTGTTTACAAGGTCTAGCGTAAAAAGGAGCGGGGAGGTGACAACTAAAGATACAGCCCAATTTCCAATAAATTTTTCAAATTAATTGCTTGAAGAATGCACCAGCATTTCCCTTTCCAAACATCATATCAATTCCATAAACTTATTCAAACAGACTTTAGTCATATAAAACGAGCAGACAAATCAACAGCTTATCTTGTGGTATAATGCTAAATTTGCTAGTTCGTTATCATAAATCTACTTCTCAAATTCAAGCCATTTATTATTTCGATATAAAAAGTAATATTATTTGATATACAACAGTTAAAGCAATATCAACTCAAAAACATGGATTTGAGAATAAACTTTTGGTTCTGCTCACTTTCAACAAATACCAAACTAGTATTGTAATTGTAATTTAAATATGTCGTCTTCATAGCGAGCGCAGCTCGCTCGCGCGCAGCGCCGGAGCGAAGCGAGCTCTACCGGCAAGGCGTGTGTGAATAAAAAATTCGGACTAGTCGCACATTCATTCAACGGATTTTTTTGGCGTCAGTAAATCGGACCAGTAATGCATTGTTTTAATCGTCCCAGTAGTTCTCTGTAATCATGACAGTTTTTATCACTTCACACTCTCACGAGAATCAACAAGACAATAAAAACAGTAACGATGTATACGACATACAGTCAGTGCTACCTCTAAAGTTCACCTCAGTACACTCTCAATCAAAAACAATCGAGTGACGTCACAAAGGTTTACACATTGATCCGATAGATTTTTTCGGCGTCAGTAAATTTTGATCCACAATTCATAGTACCAATGGTTTCCAACCTCACGTTCTCACGAGAATCAAAGTAATTAAAACTTTTTAGAAGCATATAAGATGTGTAATTTTAAGAACATCGTGCTTTTTAAGTAATTAAAATAGTATACTTCGCGTAATTTTTTCTATGGGGATTTTGAAGAGTCAGGCGACACTTAACCAACGTCAGCTTTGACGTCACAATAAGCACTGATAAGGGGATATTACTCTAATTGAAGTAATTGTAAATCTGCTGAAATGACCAAAATCCTCTCAAAATCTTGCAAAGGCTAAGCTAAAGAACACCCGAAGATTAGAGACATTTCTTCAGATACCAGTTGTAAATTGCACTCATTTGGATGAATGCTCACATTTATTTTATTCACTATAATTACGGTAATTTCCTGGAACGTACACGTACAATGTAGCATCGCCCTTTTTTAACATATGGAGAAATGGTGTACATTTTACTAATTTGCATAGCGGCCATATTGTTATCACAATGGCGATTTTCATTACAATAGAATATATAGAAAGGAATGAGAAAAATCACAAATTATAAAAAATAAGTATTTCGGAAATATTTTCTCCTCATTTGGTTCTGTCATTTACATCATCCGGGATTGGAATGTGCTTGTTTTGTTTACATTAGATATTGAGATGGCGGTTCCTTTTGAATCTGAAATATCAAAGCGGGTCGTTGTAGGAATAAAGTGTGTTTTAGTGATGAAAGGCGTCATGAAGGGATTTTGGAATTATTTTTAAAATACTTGCCATTCATAGGTAAAGTAGTTCCTCATATATTTACAAAGTTTACATTGCAAACTAGTTGTGTCGGAAATTTTGACTCAAATTAAAAAAGTCTTGTCGGTTCCTTTTTACTTCCAATTTAGCATTTTCAAGACTTTCTCAGTGAGCCTTCGGACTTGCAACTAGGCATTTATATAGTCTTTATATTGAAACATTAGGCATATTGCATATTTTTTGATTAAGAATTATCGTTATAGATTGAATGAAATTTTTCATTTTATAATTTTATTCTGTTTCAAGCTGATATTTTTAGCTGTTTATCTATTTATTTACTCATTTTAGCCGGTAAAGTCATATTTTTAGATTATCTATGGTCGGATAGAGAGGTATTCAAAGTGAATTTTAAGTGTGAATCACTGATTGTGGTGACAAAACATTCACAGATAATCTATGCATTGCCTAAACACATGTTCTCATTCAAAAAATAAAAGTTTTGACGTAATCACACAAATTTCATACATAAAAGGTATGTAATTTTCATTCGTAAGGGAGACAATTTGAAGACATAAACATTAATGAGAACAGTGTCACGTGGCATTTATCTCATGAATAAAGTGTACGTGATTTCTCCATATGAAAGGGGGTGGGTGGGTAGATGGCAGCCTCGTCCAAAAAATCTTTGCAAGCAAAAAAAAAAGATAACAAAAAAATAATGAAAATTCTAATCCTTCTGACAGCTCTTTAGCAGTTCAATGGTTTCTTTATTTTCACTTCCATTTATTACATGCAAAGGGGGGGGGGGGGGGCACCATGTTCTTTTAATATGATAAGCAAATATTTTTAAGCGTAAATAAAAAAAAATTAAACATTAATTTTTTTTTTTTTAAAGTGGAGGGCGCAAATACATGATAAGTCGATTTTCTATGTATAAATTGAAAAAAAAAAAATGAAATATTATTTTTTTAACATGGGGGGGGGAGCTCTATGATGAGTCCAGTTTTATAATTATGTAGGTTTAGAAAAAAATGTCTACTGCAAGAAAAAAGGGGGGGGGGGGATAAACTGACCTTACAATCACTTTATAAGAGGAGTTACAGTGCAATGAATATTTATATATTAAAATCTTCATTATTCAACATCATTGTATCTGAGATTAAACTACTGTTCTACTAATAAATAAATAAATAAATAAATTATAACAAATCTTATAAACTATGAATAATGAAAATTTACTGAAAAATAGGTATGTTTTATTTTTTTTGCATTCAAATTTTACGTTGTTAATTTTATTTTTATTGATTTATTATAATTGATTGTTTGATCACATGTTGTGCTCGCCCCAACGGTCGCACCGTAAAACATATTATTTGTTCATAAGCTTATAACAGCTATTCTATAATAAATCAGTTATTGTGTTTATACCATTGATAATTTTCCCCTTTCTTTTAAGAGTAAATTCTCCTAAAGGTAAAAAAAAAGGTGGAAGGTCGACTGACGGCTAGTTGGTGTAGTTCATAGTTTGTATCTTGAAACAAATCTTTCAAAAGTACTTTTATGATACAATTATTTCTTATCTAGTTTTAAAGATAAATAAATTTGAATGGGATGTTGAATTATCAGAAAAACAGTTGCCAAGATGGTTTAAAAATATAGTAAAGCGTCGACAAATCTGTTTAAAAATACTTTTGTTTTGTTATTTTAATAATAATGGTGCTAGCTTTCCTACTTTTTTAAAATCCCACAAACAGTCCTAATCTTGCTGTAGCATAATTTGAAAATTGTCTCACATGTGGTGTTTTGTCAACGATGAAGGTCCATATACGGTGTATGCAACACTCTGGTTATCCAGTAATATGTTACTCCTTTATTGCTTCTAAATAATGACTTATCAAACAGTCATCGAAATGTGGGTCCTGGATATTGTTTTCTCAATTGTGTTATTCCTAGTTTTCCTTCTTTTTTCATCAATAGGGATCTTCAATTCGTCAAATTTTACGAAATGTTTCTATTTAAGTTTCCTTAACTTCTATTGCTAAAGAGGTTATTTCTCCGGATTTGCTGAGACCCCTTATTAGTTTTTTTTTTTTAAGTTTTATGCTTGATGGTATCGGCTATAGAAAACTAATATGGGTAAACAAGATACAGAGGAATGTGTTTGCTTGCTTTGGCGATATTTATACGATGTAAGTTCTTAAAAAAAAACGCTAAATAAATAATTTGTCGAAAGTTTTACGCGTGTTGTTATGCTGCATTTTTTGCATATTTAAAGCAAAATCAATAGATTCCTCAACTACTTCGATAAGAATATCTCGAAAGAAACTCCGATTATTAATTGTGACATAATGTTTCATTTGGAATTTCTGTAGAGAACTATTGAGAATACATTTATCATGTTTCAGGTTTAACGATTAATGTTAGTTCTGATGAATTAAAAGTATTCATCACACATAAAACATATATTACACCATAAGAAAAAAGATTATAAAAAATGCCTGTTTTGATTGAAACACCTATTATTTCAATATAAGAAAAATATAATGGGAAGAAAAAAGAAACGTTACGCAGGTATCACCGCCCTTTTCCTCAAAGGCTTTGTTGTCGTAATAATGACGACATCATATGTCCGTGGCTTCTTTGAGTATCTCGCAATGTTTTATGATACAGTATTATGATTAAACTACCCTTAAAACATTTCAAACCTGTCCTTTTGGACTCGGCTGATACTGTACCTTTTGGGTTGCTGAATCTTTGTATTTGACCAAAAAAAAAACAAGAACAAGAATTGTTTATTATTGACAGATATAAATTGGATAATGAATGGTACAAATCTCCTGGATCATATTTCGAGAACGTAATGTATTTGTTCGTTAAGGAAGGTATTCTTTGTTCAAGGTCTTTCATGAGTGTATCCAGTTAGTGTTTTAAAATTGTTTCGAAGACCTTGTTATATTTCTTTAAACATCTTCTATATTCAAACCCAATCCAAAATATATTTCTTAGCTCATTGTTTAACAGAAGCCTTTCCTAAGATATTACTCTTTTAAATACATGTTTCCAAATTCATTTTTTGTAGAATCTAATATATATATATATATATATATATATATATATATATATATATATATATATATATATATATATATATAGAATCTAATATAATTCATAACGAACACATTCCGTACCTTTTAAAACAATGTTTAAGTGAAAATTGGCTGGATTCGTGTTTGATATCGGTCAAGTAAATTTGGTTCATTACAATTTTACTGTCATCTAGCAATATACATTTAACTAGACGTATAAGATGGAGCAAAATTGTTCAATATCTCTTCATTATACATTTTATATCTTAAACTGACTTTATGAACATATGTTTGATCTGGGCATTTTGTACATAAACAGGTTTGGCACAGTTACACTTTTGAGGAATGATTACGCTAAACAGGAGCTATTCCTCTTTTCAGTAACCAAAAAAAAAACCTCCCGCAAATGCGAAATTCTCTCGATGTATGCCAAACAAATAAAAAATCCAACTTAAACAAAAATAATTGCACGAGAAATGCAATGTGGTGCAAAAGTACTTTATTTACCTGACCTTTCATGGCCTGAAACTTTAGACCTCCACTGCTGCAAACGAATATAAAACGATTTTGAACTCGTGGAAATCGCATGTATTCTTGCATTGGTTGTGAATTTTCCATTGATTATTTGCTTTTTCTGCCCAAAACCCCCAACATTTCAGAGTTTGTGTTCAATGAGTTGACACAACTTGACCATGCAAGAGAAATTTAAAAATGAATTCAGAAATTGTTGTTTACTTTGGATTAAATATTTTGATATCAGGAAGACCGTGAAAACTACAAAAGCTTGTACCAGCAATAATTTAACACATATCGTTAACTTTTATTCGAAAAAAAAAGATATAAGACATACAATGTGTATTTAGAAAAAAAAATAAATGCAAAACCGAATAATGATTTCAAGAAATTACTGTTCCATATTTCAATAAACATTTGAAAAGCTATCAATCTGTTGAAATAAACAAGAAGACATTTGATCAGCAACTTATAATAAAAACAAAGTAACGTTTGCAAAGTATCTAAATCAAAAATAGTTTTAAACTAAGATCACGGATCTTTTTCTGAAAATGAGCACAATGGATTGTTTGTAAAGTCACATCCCAGCTGGAAAATACTCTTTAGTGTCAGTGTATACTATTTATAAATACAATGTAAAGCAAACCCAACAGGAAAGAAAATTATGGAAATTTGTACGTAGTGTAGAAAGCTGATAATTAATAACATCAAGTAAATATAGTCTGTATCGTGTGTAGATCCTGAATTTTTTTTTTTAAATTAGCCTCCAAGCAATTGTTTGTGATTATGAAGGACAGTAGTTTTATTTGTAGAGTAAAATGCGGTTAGCTGCGCTCATTGTGTTTTGCTGGTTACTGTTAAAGAAAATTGATGGAAAAGGAAGTTTTGGTGGTTTGAAGAATGAGACAAGAGGTTTTAATAAAACTGGAGGTAAATTTATTTCAATATTCTTTCATTTTTCTGGAAATAATGCTAGATAATAGGTATTCATCTAAATAAAACAACTTGTTAATTTGTTGTAGATGGGAAAAAAGATGTATCTCCTTTCAAAGGTACTTGCACGAGGAAAAAAACAGAACAGATATCAACAACTACTATCACACCAGAATCTATCCTAACTGAAAAAGACATTGTGAATTATGTTTGCAACGAGTGTAAACGATTGGATCCAACATTTCTTCAATGTGACGGAATATGTCCAGACATTGGTCAGCATTTATTTTTCTATTTTAGTTTTCATTGTTTGAACAAGATTTGATATGTTTTGTTTTGTATTGCATTAAATTGAATTATTATTTTATTTCAATACTTTACTACTTAATTTATGATTTAAAAAATCATAAGTAAGCAATATCTCTCTCTCTCTCTCTCTCTCTCTCTCTCTCTCTCTTAAAAATCAGCGTTCAGTTTTTTTCTTTTGTTTTACATAATACGTATCGCCATTGGAGCTAAACTTGTATTTTCTTTTGTTTACATAGATTCTGGGACAGTTTTCGCTGATAGTTTGCTGCCTTAAGGAGATCCATTTTGTTATTTTTGTGAAAATTATCGCATCAACAAGAATGATTATAAGATATGCAGAGATCGCTTTTGTTCTCAATAGAAGTCACTATGATACTAAATAATTATATTGACATATACCTCTTTCACAGATTTATAATAAACTGGTTCATTATTTGAAAAAAATGGTTTTCTGTCTATACATGTATACTGATTAGAGTTTGTATCCATATATTTATAAGCAAGAGTTACTTAAAAACAACATTTCTGGAAGGAAATGCAAATCGATGGCAGTTTCCATATGTGCTTTTTTTATTGTAGAAAAAAAATAGGAGTCATGCATAAATATACCAAATTGTATTATTAATTTTAAATCATTTAATTGTATTTCACTACTTTATTACTTGATTTGCGATTTTAAAGAAATATAGATGAACAATACATATTAAAAAGAAAAATTTTTATGGAATAATCTAATGAATTATTATTATGAATATATTGGAGTAAAACAAGCTATACTTTAAGATTTCAATATATACAACGTCTTTTAGGAATGAATGAACTGTTTTATAACCATTCGCTCTCTCTCGATAGAAAAGGCGTTCTGAAATGTATACTCAAAAGCAAAATTAAAAGTCACAGAATGGCTGACATGATAAAACTTAGCCAAAAGTAACACGGTCAAATTCTAAGGTGTTTTTTCATGCATTAATAAAAGTACTTACCCAAAATTTTCAGTACTCTGTTATACAACCGTTTGCCCCAAGAACAGCTCAAATTTGCTTTGGTAGTGACAAGTGTAATGCTTTTATGTAAGTTGGTGTGAGAGAGGTCCAGATTTCCAAAGCATTGTCAACAAGGTCATGTCTAGCTTTTATTTCAAATAAACGTTTGTGAAGTTTTATTGTCACAGTTCTCTCCACATTTTCTCTGACATTCAGGTCTGGATATTGAAGGGGGCAATTCATAGAGTTGATATGGTTTTCTCGTTTCCCTCAACATGTCTCTTGAGATGTATGCACCGCTGCATCGTCTACTTTGAAGATATAAGATGGTTGGCCGACCTGTTCCTCTCCATACTTGGCATTTACTGGCCAAAGATTTGTGTTCAGTATTTCAATGTATTTTCTAGAGTTGATATTGCGGTTCATTGTCACAATCCTTCTGTCAGCCCTTTCACTAGTTTGTTTTTTTCTACCACATTTTTGTGCACCTTCAGTCAATATATTTGCATTTTCCTTCTTTTCATTTCTCTTTAAAGAAATGACACACAGTAAATCTGTTAATTCCTGGTTATTTCCAATTTTTCCACTATTGTTACCTTCACTTTTTTAGTTTCAGAATCAATTATTTTGCTTTCTTGTCAAATCCTTTCATCTTGCAGCCTTGCTTTTTATCAATGCAGACAACAGTTTTATTTGTAAACAAAGATTTACATCCCCTTGATCAGTCAGTAAGTACTTACATGTACCTCTATATATGCAATTGATCTGCAGAATATCAACTTAATACTATGTTGAAAACTGTTCGATAGGGATACTATATATGCAACATTCTGCGAGAAAACAACTAAGTTCAACAGCTTATATCTATTCCATAAATTATCAGAAATAAAAATCTAAGTAATATGCATATCTCTGACATATGTACAATTGATCAGCAAAACATCAACTCCTATCTTGAAAAGGACATAAAGAGTTATCTATACAATAGAACTAGCCTTTTGTCAGCCGCCCGCCCGCAATTCTCACAATAACTGGATTTTTCCATTGGAAAACCCGGGAAAAAAAATTATAAAATATTGAAGGAATAATTTTACGACTTAACATATGTTCAGAATAATCACATGCACATTACTGTAGATTCCTATTTAAACGCTAGGAATTAATATCCGCGTAAAATCGCGAAAAGCCCGTCTCGCGAATTTTTTAAATCTCACTTTTAATTTTTGGAAATATATAAACTACATGAAACTATGATAAAATTTCGGCATTTGCAATTTTATGTTCTCGCGATTTGATGGAAATTCGTTGAATTGCGGAGTTAAGTACTCGCGTAAAATACGGAATTAACAGTATTATCCAGAGAGGCTACAGTTGTTGCTAGATACTGAAACGCAGATGTGAATGTTAAAGTTTGAAGCAAACACATAGTAAGTTGGTCCGTGTTCTTGATAAAAAGTAAAGATATTCTTGCACTTATTGGTCACTTTTAAAAAAAAAATATTTAAATGGAAAAACGTGTTAAAAACCCGCAATTGCGGGAATGTCTTTTATTAATGAAAAGGGGAATAGCTCACGTTTAACATAAATTTTCCTCAATAGGGTTACTGTGTCCAACCTGTTAAATACTGATTGAAATCAACAGCAAGACATTTTATGATCAACTTCTAATATAAGCAAAGAAACGTTTTGCAAAGTACTAGTAACTAAATTAAAAATAGTTTTAACCTAAGATTACGGATCCTTTTCTGAAAATGAACACAATGGAGTGTTTGTAAAGTCACATTCTTGCTGGAAAATAATCTTTAGTGTCAGCGGTTACAATTTTTAGATATAATGTGAAGAAAAAACAACAGAAAAGAAAATTATAACATTTGTACAAAGTGAGGAAAGTTGATAATTAATAGAAAAACGTGTAAAATCCCCGTTTGCTGGAATGTTTTATTACTGAAAATGGGGAATAGCTCTCGTTTAACATAATTAGATTTCTAAACAATAACAAAACTACTTCACAATACTAGTCAATTGATTCGTGTTGAGCGTTGGGTGAATATGGATAAATTTTTTTTTTTGGGGGGGGGGGGGTGGGTTATAATCAATTAATCAATTTTATAATCAAAGCATGCGGACATGTTGTCAAATTTATAACTTATGATAACAGAGAGTGATCAAGTACAATTAGCTTCATACTTACCCAGATTTCTTTTTGATTGAGGTCCATCGTTGTCAGCGTACATCCCAAATATACCGCGAGGAAAGATATATTTTTTTTTTACTTGTATTAAAGTCTCCATATGTTGTGAGATAAAGAAAGTATGGACTTGACGGTTCAATTTGTAAAACTTTCGCATTGGTTCCTGCTGTTATTTATTTACGTATATACATAATGTTTCTAACAAAGTACCATGCGGTTTTATAAGCGGTTTCATATTAATATGAACGGAGTAGAGTGTGTAATGTGCAAAACCAGAAAGTAGTTTAGGTTTTCGGAAAGTAACTTATTTAACTCTGTTCAATTATGAATAATTAATAAAGCAAAATAACTTAACTTATGTATAAACAAAACAAAAGTATTACTATATGTAGTCCTACGAATATCAATATTAATAGGTGTTGAATGACTTGAAAAACACAGTCTTTTTGCTTTGTTAACATAATTAACTTCAAATCTATTGTATTCGTGGTAATTAAGTTTCATTGACACAATATCTGTGTTGACGATATGACCCATCTAGGTAGATTAAAGCTGCAATGAGAAAAACATTTTGTCGACCGGAATATTCCTGGTCATATTCCGCAATGAAGATTGATTAAAGCATGCATTAAGAGGCATAAAAGCATGTATTGATATCGACGATACCTGATAATTTGTCAAGCCTACAACGCAAGGTAATTTCGTAATATTTAAGGTCACTTGCAGTTATTATTTGGCTAAAAACTAAAGAGAAAAGCCCACCTGCGGTGCCTGAACTTACTCGCGATGAAACGGTGTATTAGACGGTTTATTTTAATTAGAAAGCAAAAATAAATTGTACTTAAAAATTGCTAAATACATGTGCTACTTCTATAAGTAATTATTAACCGTTTTGACGTAATTTAACGAGTTGCCAACAATGTGCCCACATATTTCACGCTGGAAGAGAATTGTTCTGATAATATAAATCTTACGTTGAACAGTTTAGGGACAAATAAGAGGACATATCTTATAAAATTTGTAATTAATATATCGTCTTCATATTTGTTCAATAGCTTATAACAGTTATTTTATGATAAATCAATTATTGTGTTCATATCATTGATACTTTTCTTCTTTCTTTTAAGAGTAAATTCTCCCAAAGGTAAAAAAAAAAGTGGAAGGTCGACTGATGGCTAGTTGGTGTAGTTCATAGTTTGTATCTTGAAACAAAT
Organism: Magallana angulata; assembly: GCF_025612915.1. Taxonomy (NCBI): domain Eukaryota; kingdom Metazoa; phylum Mollusca; class Bivalvia; order Ostreida; family Ostreidae; genus Magallana; species Magallana angulata. The sequence goes on from NC_069117.1 coordinate 16,747,096, forward strand.
CTTTCAAAAGTACTTTCATGATACAATTATTTCTTATTATTTTAGTTTAAAAGATAAATAAATTTGAATGGGATGTCGAATTATCAGAAAAACAGTTGAGATGGTTTAAAAATACAGTAAAGCGTCGACAAATCTGTTTAAAAATACTTTTGTTTTGTTATTTTAATCATAATGGGGCTAGCTTTCCTACTTTTTTAAAATCCCACAAACAGTCCTAATGTTGCTATAGCATAATTTGAATATTGTCTCACCTGTGGTGTTTTGCCGACGATAAAGGTCCATATACGGTGTATGCAACACTCTGGTTATCCAGTTATATGTTCCTCCTTTGTTGCTTCTAAATAATGACAGTCATCGAAATGTGGGTACTAGATATTGTTTTCTCAATTGTGTTATTCCTTTTTTTATCAATAAGGATCTTCAATTCGTCAAATTTTACGAAATGTTTCTATTTAAGTTTCCTTCACTTCTATTGCTAAAGAAGTTATTTCTCCGGATTTGCTGGAACCCCTTAGTAGTTTTCTTTTTTAAGTTTTATGCTTGATGGTATCGGCAACAGAAAACTAACTAGAGCAGAGCTCGTGGCAAAGCCCCGAGTAGGTCTTCCGTTGTTGCTGCGAGTTGAAAATATATGTTATATGGTGTCAAACGATTATAATGACTATACTTTCAGTTCTGCTTTTGTTATAAAAACGTGTTGTGATTGAAAGTCTGTATATAAAACGTGTTTTGAAACAAAGAAAGGAAGAAAATATTTTAGGAAAACTATTTGTCGAGCAGAGTTTATGTAATCGTTTCAAACATTCTTTAAAAAGTGAGATGTTACATGGCGAGTTAAATTTTCAAGGGTAGCAAGCATTGTTATAAACAGTATGTACTCATGATTCATGTCAGGAATTGTATTTCTTTTTTAAACTGAACCCGCCTACAAAACACGTAAACCTTTCTCAAAGATAACTTCTATATTAAAATATTTCTAAATTTTTGAAGACTATGTGCAAGTTTAGAATTGCGTGCTGACAAAATTTACAGACCCTAAAACGTACTACTACACCAAAAAAGCGTGCGGCCTACGTGCGAGAAACGTTTCGTGTAAACCTTTTAGAGTTTCATGTAAACCGTTTAGCGTTTCGGGCAAAGCGTGTAAATCGTTTGGAGCAAAGCGTGCGAGAACCGTGTGAAACGTTCATCAGATTTCATTCGGAACTCTCTGACAAGTTAATTGTTTCAAAATGGCGCCCGTGTTTTACATTACTTTAACAAAATTGAGCGAATTTTTAACAAACAAAAGAAAGGTATATATATTAAAAGACGACTAGTAACAGATAATTACATGTATATTTAACGTTTTCATGCGATGTTTCAGTACTGAAACAATATTAAAATTCGCTATACATAAAAAATATTAAATATACAGTTAGCGAAACATGATTTCTATTGGAACAAACCTAAATCAACTTTAACTTGCACGATCATGTTTTGATAAGCATGTATTTTTATTATTTATTTACATCGATAACTCTTACTGAGACCATTCCGCTGTGTACAAGCAGCACACATAACCTCGGACATCGGGTGAGACCTGCACCTGGCTAAACCTGTCAATCAAACTCTGTGTATTTGTTTTCATTGGATGGTCAGGCGTCTCTCTTTTGTCAAAAGTCAATGGAAAATTAATGACTTCAAGGTAATCGGAATACGTATTTGATGAAGCACACAATTTAAATGATAGAAAATTTATTAATTATTTGAACAAATTTAAATGTAAACATAGAAAGGTAATAAAAAATTAATTATTATGGGAATCTATACGCATGGTACTCAATTCAAATAGATTATATTATGATTTTATTATTTTATGTAGTAAAATCACCCTTCCAACTGTTACTCAATTACATAACAATTGATGACCTGGGGCTATAAATGTTCTGAGCTGTGTGCGCTGAAGCGACACAAAATTCTCGGTCGCATGCGGCAATTGAATTAACACAGGCTGGCCGAATAAACAAAGGGGTGGGAAAGTGAAACAAAATGTTACACATAAGAAACCACCAAAAATGATTTTCGACAGATCTTGCTATCTTTTCTCCAATTAAAAAAAAAATCCAGCGCGAGCACCTGTCAGCGGGGCGGGAGGAGGGGGGGGGCAGCAATGAGTTCGCTTCCACAATGAAACTACAGTAGTGATTAATATGTGACCGATAGAATCTAATCTAAAGTTGTTTAAACTCATGTGAATATTTTTTAAAATAATCATCAAATGCCTCAATTCAGGGCATTCCTTTATCGTGCTAGCACCTACCGCAAACATGTAACATGGAACTTTGATTATAATTTGATTTGATTTTTAAACTACCTTATACGCTATTGTATAAATCAATGCTTAATCATCTGTACAAGTAAAATAAATTTATCTTTTCATCTTAAACCAATATAATAGTTGAAAACATAATAAAATATAGTTGTGTCCGTGCAAAATATGAAACATAAACGCGTCATAAGGTACATGTAGAAGAACACGAACCGACCGCGGATCACTTTTCCACTCGCGCCGGATCTCCTCAGCCATGTGCGAGGGATGATCATCATTTAAAGGTTTAATATTGGAGGGGGGGTGTTGATTTAAAACATTAATTGTACAGTTTTTAAAGTAGTTTACATAAACAAACCAACCATTAGTTTATGTCTAACGATCTTTCCGATTTGGAGTAATATCGTTCATTAATATTCATTTACACTCAAATATTTAATTTTATATATACAAGTAGGACAAACTTTTATAACATAAAATTAAAACAGTTCTTGTTTATACGGCTATATTAACTCAAACACGTTCATATGCATGTAAGTGTAAGTCGCGGTGTGCGAATCTTGTGTATTAAATAACCGCTTACCGCTAGGTAATGCAGCCGTCGCTGATCTCCTCGGCCGTGGGCAAAGAATATATTTCGTAAAGGTACAACGCACAGAAACGCACAGCTCACAACCAAGGAAGATTTGAAAAGTTTGCAATATAATGACCTTACTCTATCAAATAGAAGTTATATATTTTAAACTTAAACCCCACAATTGATCTATGTCTATTATTGCTTTAGAGAATGACATTGCTTTTATTAATTAAATGAACTATTTCTTACTTGACATCCAATCGTTTAATTCATAAAAAGATTTTGTGTAATCAAAACTAAAACAATTCTTGAGTTCGCGGCTAAATAAACTCATATATGAGAGACGCAACTCTCGTGTATTAGATAACCGCTGACCGCTAGGTAGTCCAGCCGCGAGCATGGTGACCGATTTTCTCGGCCGCGGGCGAGGGAGAGCTTACGTAATGGTACACACACACACAGCTCTGATTCAAGGTAGATTTTAAATGCATGGAATTAATAAATAAAATGTAATGCATAGAGTTTTTTAATTCCATATTTTGTGGTTAAAAAGAAAAGAAAAAGAATGTTTTGTTTTCCAATTGCCGTTTTTAATGATTGTGCACTATAAGAACTAAACAACAATGACTTAATCTCTTAAAAAAAAGCATGTACTCCAACAACAACAAAATTCTTATAAATTAATGCCTCCTGTATAAACCAGCATACTTTCTGCGGCAACTTTATGCACAAAGACTTTCGTTAACTTGTCAAATGAAAACAGGTACATGTCAACATGTAAAGCTTTTTATACTCATACTACACAAATCACTTACAAAATAATATTGTTACGACCTTTATGAGATCCCAACAAACAACTTTTCCAGCGACATCCATATCAAAATCCAAACCGTTTTTGAGTTATTAAGCAAAAACTTTTAGGGGCTATTGGCCCTTAATCTAAGGGGCCAGCCCTTTTTTATTGGTGTCAAATAAAAGCCCTTGATATTCTGCACAACTTTTATTCTACATGTCTTAACAAAATATTTTTTGTTAAAAAGATATAAAGGAAAATATGTCTAAATTTTTGCACTTTTGGGAATCCTGTTTTTTTGACCCCCTACCTTTTCCTAAATAAGGAAGGTAATCCAAAAACAAAAACCGATGTATACAACTTCAATGTCTTTGTTATTCAAATTCGTTGGATTCCCATTCCCTGCTATCATAGTCTCGGAGCCTTTGTCTGGAAACCAAAGGCCCTAAAAATTTTAAAAGGGGAATAACTCGTTAACGGAAAGGGAATTCTAACTTTTATGAATTGATGAAGATAGTGTTTTGTAAAGTCCATTAGCCCTGAAAATTTGAGCAAAATCCGTTCAGAAATGAGCACGATATGAAGCCTCAAAGTTCGCGTCTAGGAAGAAAAAAAAAAAAAGAAAAATAAGAATAATCTTAACCCGCACAATAATAGAAAGGTCTTCCGTTGGAAACGGAAGACCTTAATAAGGGTAAACAAGATACAGAGGAATGCGTTTGCTTGTGTTGGCGATATTTATACGATATAAGTTCTAAAAAAAAAACGCTAAATAAATAATTTGCCGAAGTTTTACGCGTGTTGTTATGCTTTATTTTTGCATATTTAAAAAAAAGAAAAATAAAAAATGTGTTTTGATTGAAACACCTATTATTTCAATTTTAAAAAAATATATTGGGAAGAAAAAAATAAACGGTACGCAGGTATCACCGCCCTTTCCCTCAAAGGCTTTGTTGTCGTAATAAGTGACAACATCATATTCCTTGGCTTTTTTGAGTATCTCGCAATGTTTTCTGATACAATATAATGATTAAACTACCCTTAATATCAACATTTCAAACCTGTCCTTTTGGACTCCGCTGATATTGTACCTTTTGGGTTGCTGAATCTTTGTATTTGACCAAAAAAAACAAGAACAATTATTGTTTATTATTGACAGATATAAATTGGATAATGAATGGTACAAATCTCCTGGATCCTATTTTGTTAACTTAATGTAATTGTTAGTTAAGGAAGATTTTCTTAGTTAAAGATTTTTCATGAGTGTATCCAGTTATTGTTTTAAAATTGTTTCGAAGACCTCGTTGTATTTTTCATTTTTTTCAACTTCTATTTTCAAACCCCATCCAAAAAATATTTCATAGCTCATTGTTTACTAGAAGCCTTTCCCAAGATATTACTCTTTTAAATACATGTTTCCAAATTCATTATTTTTGTAGAATCTAAGTGTATATATAAAATAGAATCTAATATTATGCATAACGACCACTTTCTGTACCTTATAAAACAATGTTCAAGTGAAAATTGGCCGGATTCGTGTTTGAAATCGGTCATGTAATGGTTCATTACAATTTTTACTGTCATCTAGCAATATACATTAAACGATGTATAAGATGGAGCGAAATTGTTCAATATTTCTTCATTATACATTTAATATCTTAAAATTTTCTCGATGTATGCCAAACAAAAAAAAAATCCCACTTAACAAAAATAATTGCACAAGAAATGCAATGTGGTGCAAAAGTACTTTATACACCTGACCTTTCATGGCCTAAAACTTCAGACCTCCACTTCTGCAAACGAGTATAAAATGATTTTGAACTAGTGAAAATCGTATGTATTTTTGCATTGATTTTGAATTTTCCATTGATAATTTGCTTTTTCTGCCTAAAACCCCCAACATTTCAGAGTCTGTGTTCAATGCGTTGACAAAACTTGACCATGCAAAAGAAATTTAAAAATGAATGCAGAAACTGTTGCTTACTTTGGATTAAATATTTTGATATCAGGAAGACCGTGAAAACTACAAAAGCTTGTACCAGCAATAATTTAACACATACCGTTAACTATTATTCGAAAAAAAAGATATAAGACAAATAATGTGTATTTAGAAAAAAAAATAAATGCAAAACCGAACAATGGGTACAAGACATTACTGTTCCATATTTCAATAAACACGTAAAAAGCAATCAATATGTTGAAATAATCAAGAATTTTATGAAAAACTTCTAATAAAAACAAAGGAACGTTTGCAAAGTAACTAAATCAAAAATAGTATTAAACTAAGATCATGGATCCTTTTCTGAAAATTAAGTCACATCCCAGCTAGGAAATACTCTTTAGTGTCAGCGGTTACTATTTATTAATATAATGTAAAGCAAACCCAACAGAAAATAAAATTATGGAAATTTGTACATAGTGTAGAAAGCTGATAATTAATAACATCAAGTAAATATATTTTATATCGTTTGTGCATCCTGAATGTTTTTTTTTTAAATTAGCCTCCAAGCAAATGTTTTTGATTATGAAGAACAGTAGTTTACTTGTAGAGTAAAATGCCATTGTGTTTTGCTGGTTACTGTTAAAGAAAATTGATGGAAAAGGAAGTTTTGGTGGTTTGAAGAATGAGACAAGAGGTTTTAATAAAACTGGAGGTAAATCTATTTCAATATTCTTTCGTTTTTCTGTCAATAATGCTAGATAATAGGTATTCATCAAAATATATCAACTTGATTAGTTGTAGAATGGAAAAAAGATATACCTACTTTCAAAGGTACTTACACGAGGAAAAGAATAGAAAAACTATCAACAACTACTATCACTCCAGAGTCTATCCTCACTGAAAAAGACATTGTGAATGATGTTTGCAACGAGTGTAAACGATTGGATCCAACATTTCTTCAATGTGACGGAATATGTCCAGACATTGGTCAGCATTTATTTTTCTATTTTAGTTTTCATTGTTTGAAAAGATTTGATATGTTTTGTTTTGTATTGCATTAAATTGAATTTGAATTGTATTTCAATACTCTATTACTGAATTTATGATTTAAAAAATAATAAGTAATCTCTCTCTCTGTCTCTCTCTCTCTCTCTCTCTCTCTCTCTCTCTCTCTCTCTCTCTCTTAAAATTCAGCGTTCAGTTTTTTTTTCCTTTTGTTTTACAGTATCACCATTGGAGCTAAACTTGTATTTTCTTTTGTTTACATAGAGTCTAGGACAGTTATCGCTGGAAGTTTGCTTCCTTTAGGAGATCCACTTTGTTATTTTTGTGAAAATTATCGCATCAACAAGAATGATTATAAGAAATGCAGAGATCGCTTTTGCTCTCAATAGGAGTCACTAAGATACTAGATAATAATATTGACGTATAATTCTTTCACAGATTTATGATTAAATTGGTTAATTATTTGAAAGATTGGTTTTGTGTCTATACATGTATTTTGATTAGAGTTTGTATCCATATATCTATAAGCAAGAGTTACCTAAAAACAACATATCTGGAAGGAAATGCAAATCGACATCAGTTTTCATATGTGCTTTTTCTTTGTTGTAGAAAAAAATTAGGATTCATGTATAAATATACCAATTTTAATTATTAATTTCAATTCATTTAATTGTATTTCACTGCTTCATTACTTTATTTACGATTTTAAAGAAATAAAGATGAACAATGCATATTAAAAAGAATTTTTATATGGAATATTCAAATGAATTATTACTATACATATATTGGAGTAAACTAAGCTGTACTTTTAGATTTCAAAAAATACGACTTCTTTTAGAAATGAATTAACTGTTTTAAAACCATTTGCTCTCTCTCTCTCTCTCTCTCTCTCAATAGAAAAGGTGTACTGAAATGTATACTCAAAAGCAAAATTAAAAGTCACAAAATGGCTGACATGCTGAAACTTAGCCAAAATTAATACGGTCAAATTCAAAGGTTTTTTTCAAGTATTAATAAAAGTACTTACCCCAAATGTTCAGTACTCTGTTATTCAACCGTATGCCCCAAGAACAATTCGCTTTGGTAGTGATACGTGTAATGATTTTATGTAAGTTGGTGTGAGGGAGGTCCAGATTTCCAAAACATTGTCAACAAGATCATGTCTACTTTTTATTTGAAATACACGTTTTTTTTTTAAGTTTTATTTTCACAGTTCTCTACACAATTCTCTGACATTCAGGTCTGGTAATTGAGGGGGCCAATTTATCGAGCTGATATGGTTTTCTCTTTTCCCTCTACATGTCTCTTGAGATGTATGCACCGGTGCATTGTCTACTTAGAAGATATAAGATGGCTGGCCGACCTGTTCCTCTCCATACTTGGCATTTACTGACCAAAGATTTGTGTCCAGTATTTCCTAGAGTTGATGTTGCTCTCTATGAGTGTGTCAAAGAACCAACAGAATAAGAATTTATACACCCCATAAAAATCACACTTAGCTGTGGAATTTGTGGGCCCTTTGGACAAGGCAACGTGGTTTCCACTTTTCACCAATTTTCCTTCATACTAAAAACTTTTTTTTTAATAATATTTGTGTTTCATCTGAGAATATAACTCTAGACCAGTCGCGGTCTTCAATGTAGATGAGAAAGGCAAGAGAGTCTTTGTTTTAATCTCTTCTGCTTAAAGATGTTGGTTGTCGTTTTAACTGCTCTTCTGTGATATCCTTTTTAATGCAATCTACTTTGAACAGTACGTTTTCACAGCTTCTGCGGTGTATTTTCATTATTCATAATAGAATTCTCTGATAATGTGTTTCTGTGGTTCATTTTAACAATCCTTCTGCCAGCCCATTCACTGGTTTGTCTTTTTCTACCACACTTTTGTGCACTTTCAGTCAATATATTTGCATTTTCCTTCTTAAATCTGTTAATTCCAAGTTTTTTGCTTTCTTGTCAAATCCTTAGTAACTTAGTAACTAAATTAATAATAGGTTTAGACCAAAGGGGCCAAGCCCGTTTTAAAGGGGCATGGTCACAATTTTGGTCAAAAATTATTTTTACGATTTTATTATTAACAATGCTTCAGAAAGTCATTTTTAATAGGCAACCGAAATTTGAGTGTCATTTGTTGAGTTATAAGCGAGTTACAGAGCTTGAAATTTTTCGCTATGTAAACAAAGCGTTTTTTTACATTTTGAACGTTGAAGTAAAATATCACTTTTAAACCTTAAACGAATGTGTTAAACGTTAGGAACTGTTTATCTATGCTTAAGATAAATAAAAAGATAGACAAATAAGCTGGATAAACATACTGGTATATTGAACCTATGTAAACAAAAACATGGCACGAGCCTTGTTTACATGACAAAGAATGGTGAGCCCTGTATCTTGTTTATAACTTTACGAATGACTCTCATTTAATTTCATCATTAGAAATGCAATTCTAAAGCATTGTAAATAATAAAAACATAAAAATAAAATTTGACCAAAATCGTGACCATGCCCCTTTAAAGGGACTTGGACACGATTTGAGATCAAAAATTTTATTTTTATTTTTTATGTATAAAATGGTTTATTGGTGCATTTTAAATGATTGACCAAAATATTAAATGTTAAAGTCAAGTTACAAGCGAGATACAGAAGTAAGAATTGATAGTTATGTAAACAAAGCTCGAGTCTTTTAGATGTTTACAAAAAATGTAATGTAGAGAATTACCATTTCTTAGACAAAATGACATGTAAAAACAATTTCAACTAATTCAATATCTTCTTAAATACTATTATCACCAAAAGAAAGTTACATTTGATTGAAATTTACACTAATACAACGAATATGTTAAAATGACAATATTCGAGCTTTGTTTACAAAACAAAGAATTATGATCTCTGTATCTTGCTTATAATTTGATATTTGAGTTTTAAATTTTGACATAGCATTATGAACTTCTATATTTATCAGTATGAACATTGAAACTGGAAAAACAAAATTTGAAATTTTTAAGTCAAATCGTGTCCAAGTCCCTTTAACATTAATTTCAATGTAACCATAAATAAAGAAAGGGGTTGAACTCTGACGTAGAAAAAATCTACCAGGTCGCTTCAAAAGCATAATAAATCAATTAATATTTTTAATATTAGCAATATGCATGTAGAAAAGTGAATGTCTGAGATACATTCATGCCGAAATTTAAGTTGATGGGTCTTAAAATAGCTGAGATATACGTCATTCTCTCGAAGTCGCCAGTTTATTTTTGCTCGGACAATTACCTGTCCAGGGCTCACGATGGGATTTTGCCTATGACAACAAAAGTATATCAACAAATGGAGAAGCATTCGCAGTAATCTTTTAAAATCTCACATCAAACGCAGGCTACTTACATACAAAAACTCCCCCATAAAATTTCTTAAATACCCTCCATACTGAACTTTTATTCTGCAACCACATTGACTGCTGACAGGGCCAGCCATTTTGTCGTTTTCGAGAAAGACTGATTCTGATTGGACCATCAGGAATATTAAACAATGAATTTGAGTTTAACGCCCTTATAAATTAAAGTTTTTCAGTATAATTTTTTATTTTTTGTGAAATAGTCTTTACAATATTGTTTTTTAACTGTAGGTTACAGAAAGTAACAAAAATTATAATTCATATTCAAATTAACTTAAAGTGAAAGACGGGGTATATCTTAGAAATTAGAATTCCTTCTAACAAGATACTGACGTATCGTATAGTGGTATGGTTGTCATCTTCACGAATTACATTTACATGTATATATCTCATTATATAACGAGTGACAACACATTAAAATTATTTTGAGATACAGGACCCTATAAAACAAAATTCTGTTTTTTGCAATAAAAGAGTAGACTCGATATTGTTCATGAATTATACTTACCCTGATGATTTTCCCCTACTACAAACTACTGGTAATGCAAGTGCATCACCCTGAATTATTGATGAAACCAAAATTATGAAAAGTTTACTCCACTGTTAGGCATTATAACCATGCTGAAGTTAGCAGCCACTTACAGCAGCCATTCAACAAGGAAAATCGTCAAAGTACTGAGAGTACTCGAACAGAAAATATATTTTACTTTTTCATCGGCATACTTTTATTAACATCAAGATGATTAAAACATCAATAGTTTGTGGCAGCATTGACAACTTTGGAGGCAGTAAAGATCGTGTGATCTTTTGACCCCCTGAAAAGTTGGGGTTCAGTTCAGTTCAATTTTCATCTTTTAAAATTTGAATTAAAATAAATGTCGCCTTCCAGTATAAACTGGGGCCCAGTATGTATCGCCTACCTTGCTGCTTGTTGTTCTTGTTGTCTTAATTATTAGGAGTAATCAGAAACAAAGTGAGAATATTTTCTGCAGAAGTTATCTTTCTTAGCAGATGGACATTCCACCTTAAAAATCCCTTTTCCCCAGCTCGAAAATATATATATCATTCTTTGTTTGACAATTCATGACGAGAGAAGAGACGTAACATTTTGTGGCAATGTAAGTGTGTTTGTGTGTGTGTTCGCTACGGATGTGGAAAACTATTTACAGCGATTTCTTTACAAGTTCGGTGTTAATAACTTCAAAATCAACTGAACAGAGTGAAAATTCCAGTAATTTCAAAGTTAGATACCTTGTCGGGATACTGGATAACCAATTTTATTCTTGTTCACAGCGGGGGTCATATTTTTACGGGGGTCATTTTTCTTCACGTTTTATATAAAGAAAAATGACCCCTTTGCCTTTTTTCTTCAATAAAATCCAATTATTTTACAGCGAGGGGGGTCATTATTCTACGTTGAAAAATGACCCCCGGTCATTATTCTACGGGGGTCATTATTCTTCATTACACCGGCCTTGTCAGAAGTTGATATGACTGCAAATTAAAAGTTCAGTATGGAGAGTTTCTGAAAATGAACACAATGGAGTGTTTGAAAAGTCACATCCCAGCTGGAAAATACTCTTTAGTGTCAGCAGTTACTATTTATAAATATAATGTAAAAAAAAAAGAAAATTATATAATTTCTACAAAGTGAAGAAAGTTGATAATTAATAGAAGAACGTGTAAAATTCCGCATTGATAGGAATGTTTTTTTAATTACTGAAAAAGGGAACAGCTCCCGTTTAACGTAATTATTCCTTAATGCGTTCTGAAATGTAATTTATATTTCTTTGTAAATTTTCAGAATGTATGCAATGTCGATGCAATTATTTAATTGCATTTTTTAATATATATTGTATCCTTAAAAATTCATAACGCATACAGAGGCAAATTTTTTATTAATATATTTGTACCATAATTTTTAAAAAAAATCAATTCAGTTAAATTTTTAAACAATAACGAAACTAATTAACAAAACAAGTAAAATGATTCGTGTTGAGGGTTGGGTGAATATGGATAATTATTTCAGGGTTACATTGTCATTAAAACAAATTTTATAATTAAAACATGGGGACATGTTGCAAAATCCAAAACTTATGATAACAGAGAGTGATCAAGTACAATTAGCTTCATACTTACCCATATTTCTTTATGATTGACGTTCATTATTGTCAGCGTACATCCCAAATCCACCGCTTGGATATTAGAGATGTTTTGTTTTCTTGTATTAAAGTCTCCATATGTCGTGAGATAAAGAAAGGATGGACTCGACGTTTCAATTTGTAAAACTTTCGCATTGGTTCCTGCTGTTATTTATTTACGTAAATACATAATGTTTATAACACAGTACCATGCGGTTTTATAAGCGGTTTCATGTTAATATGTGGGAGTAGAGTGTGTAATGTGCGAAACTAGAAAGTAGTTTAGGTTTTCGGAAAATAACACATTTAACTCCGTTTAATTGTGAATAATTAATAAAGCAAAATAACTTAATTGATAAATAATCAAAACAAAAGTATAACTATATGTAGTCCTATTAATATCAATATTAATAGGCGTTGACTGACTTTAGAAACACAGTTTTAAATTTACTTTGAAAACATGATTAGGCTATTCACATTTAAGTATCGTCAAAGTTATTGTATTCGGGGTATTTCATTGACACAATATCTGTGTTGACGATATCTAAGTAGATTAAAGCTGCGACGAGAAAAATATTTTGTCGACCAGAATATTCCTGGTCATATTCCGCAATCGAGATTGATAAAGGCATGCATTAAGAGGCATAAAAAGCATTGATATCGACGATACCTGATAATTTGTCAAGCCCATAACGCAAGGTCATTTCGTAATGTTTAAGGTCACTTGCAGTTATTGGTTAAAAACTAATGGGAAAAGCCCACTCGCGGTGCCTGAACAACCGGTTAATTATACGGTTTATTTTAATTCTTAAACAAAAATAAATTGTACTTAAAAATTGCTAAATACACGTGCTACTTCTATAAGTAGTTAATAGCCGTTTTGACGTATTTTAACGAGTTACCAACAATGTGTCCACTTATTTCACTCTGGAAGAGAATCGTTCAGATAATATGAATCTTACGTTGAACGGTTTGGGGACAGATAAGAGGACATATCCTATAAAAAGGGTATAATTATTATCAAAGTAAAAAGAACCTTCCGTAAAAACGCACAGTTTCGCCACATTTATCTATTATTAGGTCAAGGTCAAGGTCGTGACACAGTCATATCAAATATTGATCATAACAGTTCTCAAGATCCTTAAAACTGTCTATATATTGATTATAAACCTACATTAAACTTTGAATCCTTTGTGAGGCCCAAGAATTGTTCAGGGGCCAGAGTATAAACAAATTCTAATGAATCAATAATAAGTCAAAATCCCTCCATATTAAGAAAAATTATACATAATATCATTTGAGTTTTTTTCCTTTGTAAATTAAAACAACACCACACCCCCCCCCCCTTCATTTGTCCCAACCAGGGCTACTCCTGAAGATTATGACAAATTTTAATCTACACAATATGAAATGACTAAGTTACAGATTTTCAAGCTAAATTATGTCTTAGAAGACGATTTTTCCTATAATCTTTTTATGTAAAAATTTGAACCCCCATTGTGGCCCCATCCTACCCCTGAGGATTATAATCTAATCTATCTAATGACTTTTCCACACAAGTTTTAGCCTTTCTGGTCAAATTGTTTATAAGAAGAAGTTTTTTGAAAAATACCAGCAAATTTTCAATGATTTTTTATTATCTCCTCTTTAAAAAGGGCGTGATCCAACTTGAATAATCTTAACCCAAGAATGTTATGTGCCAAGATTGGTTGAAATCGGCCCAGTGGTTTTGGTCGGACAGACCTTTTTAAAAATATATATATTTTCTTTAGAAGAGCTCTGTATAAAGAGATAAAAAAAATCATGATAAATCATATGGATTTTTCTTTTTTATTAATAGTTTCTTAGTAATAGCTTCTTCGCTAAAGAAATCGTTAAAAAAAATTAAGGCAAATCTGATGGGAAATATGTTGACTTAGTTCGTAGATAAACAAATCATTTTTTCAAAAAAATCAAGGTAGATCTAATGGTTAATATGTTGACACCTCGCCTAATTAATCACTACCCTTATTTATATTAAAAAGTATCGTTAATGTTGTAACTTTCTCGTGTTTTACCTTGTCCTAAATTATATTTGTTTAAACTTGTCTATGTATGCTCTTAGGTCGTTTATAGTTATTTAAACGGCAAAATTGAAATAATATTGTGAAAAATTATTATGAAGTTGTTCGATTGTGGGACTTAGTTATGCAATGCCATTGTTGAAGCTCATGTCGGAAAAAAATCGGGGGAGCTTGTACTCTCCCCTCCTTTTGCCTACACTACATTGCGTTTCTATGTTGTTTTAAAACTTCACGGACATTGTGTTTTACATACACCAAGAAGGAAAATTAACTTTGATAAATGCGTTAATAAATGGTAAAAGATTAAGAATGACAGCAACAAATTTCATTTTGAGGAATGAACACCCCCTATTGTGTTTTGTATATTTGGTGTGTCATTTATCACATTCAGATAAATAGGTCAACTTAGCGTTCATGCTTGTTCTCGAGAAATCCATCAACACTTAATAACAAAATAACTGAATAATAAGGACGTCATCTGTTTACTACAACTATTGTCCTTGTAAGGTCAGTGATCTAATTTTTGGATGGTTTTATTAGAATTACATTTTTTTCTGTGTGCGTTGTTTTACACATTTGTGCATAAAGACCTTTGTTTGTGAATCCGCCGATAAGTTTCAATCTTAATGGGTTTTTTTATTCTACATTTTTTTAAGTATGCGTTTACAATAATTATGAGAATAATTAGCATTATTGTACATTTATTACTGTAGATTGCTAATTTAACTCAAGGAACTCATTTCCGCATGAAATCGTGCGAAGCACATTTCGTGGATTTTAAAAATTTAGCTCTCTTTCAGACATGTAAATTTAATCAAACTGTATTAAAATATTGGCGTTTGTAATTTAATATCCTCGCGATTTGATGCAACACGGTTAAATCGAGGAATTTAGTACTCGCGTAATATAATTTATAGAAAGAAATGTTGGACAATGCTTTTATTATAATTGTAAATTTTAGCACTTGTAAACGTTTATCTTACACGTAAGTGGTTTCTGTACAGCAGTACCTGAATATTTTACACCACAATACACATGCAACTTCCTTTTTTATTTTTTTTATTTAACTACAACCAAAGGTAATACACGTGATAATTTATGTTTGTCAATCCAATTTCATTTCTTGCAAAAAATCTCAAAACTGTTAAGATAATTCAACATTAAAAATGTTTTTATTTTATCAAGTATGATATAATTTCGCTTTTTATCTTGTTATAAACAAGAGGCCAATAGGCCTTCACGGTCACCTGAGTACCATAGCCCATGCACAAAATAGTTGAGTAGTCTCATAAATGCATTTAATTGAGTTTCATTGAGTAGAAGATTCAGAGCATTACGAGAAAACCATGGAAAAGGTGGTGGGAGCAAGGTTCTCTGATCAACTTCATATTTTGTGTGTAACAGTGTGCATCTATATGAATTAATTTGCCACAAAAATTTTTGATGTGGTCAGACTAAACTTGGTTCTGCAGCACTGTTACTAAAAATAGCATTTTGACCCTTTTAAGAATAAAATTTTGCATAATTCACCAAATTATTGTTAAGAATTCTGAGTATAGTTTAAATATAAATTCAAAAATCATTTAGAGTTAACACTAACAAGATACACCTGTGTAAATCATTTTTTGAGAATTCCCAAATATTCTTTCTGTGAAGTGCAGATAGGTCACGAATCTGGCATGTTTCCAACTTTTTGTAAAATTGTAAAAATATACATTTTTTAAATGCTTAAAAGTCAGAAAGTGGCACTTTTAATTCACTAAATCTGTTTCTATTTATAAAAGGACATTTATCTTTACAATATATCAAAATTCTGTCTTTGGACTCTCAATAATATTGCAAATATTTGTCTTTAAGTTTGACAATTTTCTACTTTTCAAAACTCTCCAGAATCTGTAGTACTCAAGAACTAAAAAAAATCTGTAGTTTAGCGTTACATTGTCACATGTATATTATGGGGAAATCTGTATATTATGTTAACACGGACTACTTACAATGGACCAACTAGACAAAAAATATGCACTAGGTCATTTATAAAGAATAACAGAAATCCTAAGAAGTGACAAATGTTTTCAAATGATTCATGCTGTCAAGAATTATATGTACATGTAGCAAAAAACAAAAAATATACTGTAATCTCTCAAATTCAAAAACTACCGTTTTCAAAGAATATACGGTTTTTTTATTACGTTATTTTTATCTACTCGTGTATGCACGTGAAGGTAAAATATTATACAAAATTTCAGGACATGCACATATGCACTACACTATTTTCACTTTATTTACACGTTTTAACTTTTTTCTATTTTTTTTCTAGGTGAATAAGGGAATGTGTTTTTACGTTTACTTAGAAAGTTTACACCCATGCCATACTGAAAAGAATTTACATGATCGATATAAGTTGGGAATTAACGAAATGATTTAAAAGTGGCTTATACAATGTATATTGGGATAAGATTAAGTCAACTGCGTAACGCTAAGAAATTTTTGTGAAACAGCTATGACAAATCTTAGGAACTTCCTAAGTTATAACTTAGGCATATCTTAAGTTCTATCTTAGGAAACATGTTAGGAAATCTTTGTGAAACGGGCCCCTGGTCCTCTTATGATGGGTTTTGATTAAATAACATCCCAAATAACAATCCCACAAGAACAAGTTATGATGTCTATATAAATATTTGGGATAACTTTTTTATAGTTTATATTTATATTTATATGCGGTTTTCGCAGGTTGAGATCCCCGGGGGAAAGGATAACCTAACACCTCCTTTTTTCCTTTACAATTATATTGTAATTTTAAGAAAAGGTACAAACTTTAACTTTTTCCAAAAGGAGATAAACTGCTTATAGAGAGGTAGGGAGTAGATCTCTTTATTAATTTCAGATGTACTTACTGTGTTACATTCTCAAAACTAAAAAAACTGGCCCCCTCCCCGTCATTTCAAGATTCCATAAATATTATAACTAAGAAAAATTCTGATTCATGAAAAAATATGTAAAAAGAAAGATCGAAGAAATGAACTATAGCTTACATTATAAATTCTTCCATCGGGCGGATCAAAACTTGCAATTATACTGCGTAAAGGTATAGTTATATTTGATAAAAGTGATTTAATTATGATTTTAAAATTTAAATGCTAATCACATTGAAAAGGTGCAATTACTCACTTTTACAATTATTTGTTTGCTTAAGAAATTCAAACAGTCAAAATTAATGCTTAAAGGAGTCTAACCTTAACATCTGCAGGGTGGTTTATAGATGGCCAGTGAAATATACACGTACAGAAATGTGTTGTCTATTGCAACAGACTCATATGATAACGATGAAAAATTGCACGAGGCATCCCTAGTGAATTCCGAATTATTTCAACATAGAGGAATAATCTCAATGTGACCAGGCTACGCTCAGGTCAAACCGGGTCCGTAGGACATCTGTCATTTTCAACATACCCCATTATAAATGAAATCTTTGTAAGAAATCAGTTCTCGTTTTTGTGGATTTTTTCGAGTAAAATATGATAATATGTGAATGAGATTATCTTGGAAAATTTCCCCTTCATCCATTTTAATTGCAATTCTATCACAGGTTTGTATATTTTGATTAAAAATCGTCCAAATGTACTTCTTAAATATATCGGGACAGAAAATAGCAGTTTATAGACTAGATACAAGTCTCCATCAATATGTGATATAGTGAATAACACTAACAAGATGGGCCAATTTTTGTGCTATTAAAATCATTCCATATCATAATATATATTAACAACACTTACAGCATTTCTTAATACTTTGCCTGAACCTGAACTTGTATAGTTTTGTCAACATTCTGACTAGTTTACCTTCTCTACAAAAGAGCGCAACAGGGGAGATAATTTTAACAGTGGTAATGAAATGCAAATGTAATGAATAAGAATTCTTTGAGAAACAATGATAACAACTAATTTTTTTTTTAATTACAAGCAAAATAAGGTGGGGTTTTTTTTCATGTTTAATTACAAATATTGACTTCAGTGGATTAAAATTGCTTGTAAAATAAGATTTAAAAAACCAACAAATTTTTATTTTATTTGAAAATGGGATATTTTTGTTAATTAATTACTTTTTGGTCCTTCAGAGTCCAAAGGTGGATTTTATATATTTGTAACAATATATCAGACAGTTTCTAATTAACAAAAAATTTCAAAAAATAATGCGCCACTTTCTGAGAAATTCTTTCTCAAAAATTGACAAAAATGTACAATTATCATTTCTTGGCATCCTACCATCATTTGCACCCTTGGGACTTCATGGTGTATATAGAATTATGAAAAAAATATGCAACGATAAAAGGTTTGAACTTCCTCTTTAAAAATATTGTCTTATTTAATCAAATATTGTTTATACATTTTATAATTAATTACTGAATTTGACAATTTTTCTCTTAACTTCTTTGGATTTTAGAGGCTAATTAACCAGAATGCAATACTGGCCGCTACTATAAATAAAAACAACAAGTGCAAAAACAAACATCATATATCTGACTCTAGATTGGTATCCTTTAAATCTGTGATAAAATCTGTTCATTCTTGAGACTTGCTACCACAGCTTCTCTTCCATATTTGCATGGTTTTCTTGTAGACATGCTCTTAAAATATTGTAATGACATACATCTTCCTGCCTGAAATATTTCAAGAAGGCCTCTTAACCCTACAGTTTAGCACAAAATTTAGAGCTCATAACAGAGTGTATGACGAACTACATAAAAGCTACACAGATACCCTTCTAATAGGTGATCCCATAAATACTCACGTGCAAAATAGGTTTTATGTTTATGTTTTCATAGATAAACTAAAACAAGGTTGCCAGTATACTACTTATTACTTTACTATTAACATTTTAAAAAAATTAAAAACTGTTTTTGTTTCGAATGATAAAAATACTTGCATAACTATTTTGATCATACAACCTCTTAATTATATTATATTTAATGATTAATTACTAAATATGAACAAGCTAAGGATGATAACTCCATTATGAAGAAGCAAGGGAAGATAACTTTATTAACTATTATAATCATCTTCCCTGAACTCTTTTCAAATGCTTGCACAATATCTTATCGATAACTTTGATGGACAGCTTCATTATTTTTCTAAACATATGAATTAACAAATTTTTTCATTGAAATTCCTGAGCAGAATAAAATAATGACACAAATACATACCCCCCCCCCCCCCTTCCCAGCCATAACCCTTGCCTTACATGCAGGTGAAATGAATTATGTTTAAAGATGACAGGATAATTGTTTTTCTACATATGCAGCTAGTTTTTATTCTGCGTTCTGTGTCTGTAAAGAAGATTTTTAAACATTGTATGCAATAACACTATACGGCCATATCCCCCCCCCCACCCATGTGACCTGAACCCCTGACGCAGGGGCCATGAATTTTACAATTTAGGTATAGGAGTCAGAGGACATTATAACCATCCACTCAGTTTTATTGAAATGTATATGGGAGAAGAGATGAAGATCTTCTAAGATTTAATACATTTTCACTATATGGCCAATGTGGCCCCGTCCTAGAGCCTGAACTCTTGACCCAGGGGCCATGAATTTCACAATTTAGGTAGAGGAGTCAGTGGACATCATAATCATGCACTCAGGGCTTTTTTTTAAATATATATGGGAGAAGAGAAGAAGATTTTCTAAGATTTAGTACATTTTCACTATATTGCCAAAGTGGCTTGCCCTAGAGCCTGAACCCCTGACCCAGGGGCCATGAATTTCACAATTTTGGTAGAGGGCTTCATGAAGATCACAAAAATGCCTTCAGTTTTTGTCCATACATGTGTGGGAGTAGAGAAGAAGATTGTTGAAAAATTGGCTTTGTTTGCATATTTGAATCCACCCCTTGCACCCCAGGGGTGGTAGATCCATGAATTTCAAAATGTATATTCTTCTTACCATAGAGATGCTTCATACCAAAAATAGTAGCAATTGGCTTTGTAGTTATTTAGAAGAGGACCAATTGCATTAGGTCACCCGAGTGAGTGACTCAGGTGACCTAAAAATAATGTCTTTTTTTAATGGAGAAGTGTTTTAAAAATTATATTTTTAGTTTTGTTGATATTTTTGTAGAAGCAATTCAAATGATTTTGCCGGACCGGTCAAAATTCATAATTTCAAACTGTCATTTTGATGAAATGTAAATATCTTTGTGAAATTGTGTGCCTGTACATTTTATATAATACTAGTATAGGAAATGGGAGTTATTTATGCTCAAAATGTTCGAAAATAATGTTGCTATTTATATCATGATTTGTTTTGATTTATGTTTGGTGAATCATTTTATAATAGAATAAAAAAACAACAAAAGTCAAAATTTTCACTTAATATAATGTTAAGGAAAACATCTTAATTGTCTTATTTGAAACTTTTCCAAGTCCACCGATTTCATTTAAAGCGTAGCTATCTTAGTATGTGTGTAACATTGTGTTTCTAAAACACTATTTGAAATGGTATCGGAAATCGTTTTGTGGAAATAAATAAAATAATCGTGTCCTTTAATATTTTCTATGTAAACTACAACACCTCGCGATTTTAAAAACATGAAGTCAATTATGATATCTTATAAATCGTGACGTTATATATGAAATTATGGGTAGATGATGTTACGTCACTACGAAAATATTAATCCTAAAACAGTTTCTCAGATTTTTAAAGAAATTACCTGGATACTATAAAACCGAGTAAGATAAAAAATAAAATGTTAAGCATTTACTTTATATTTACATTTTCCAGTGTCTTTGCCTGTGATAACACAACGTATAGATTTTGTACCATATAACCCATAATACAAATGACGCCAAATTGAGGCGCCAGCAGGGTTTGTTTATTCATATTTAAATATTTAATCATACGGTTGCTTAAAATTATATAAATATAAGTAATAAGGAATCATTCTTTGAATATTATGAGGTGATAATTTCGGTATGGGCGTGAATAAATCTATCACAAAGCTCTTCTGGCTTTATTGGATTTGATCACGCCCCGACTAAAATTATCACCTCATACATGACATGTAATACTCAAAGAATGATTTCCTATTCCCTATTTAAAATCATAAATTTTTGTTTGTATGTTTTAAGAAAGAAGAGACGTAGTTGAACATAAAAAATGTTTACTGACAAACGACGAAATTATGATTGATTACACTTGTTTTGAAAACATCAAATATAGTAACTTTTGGAAGATTTCAGACTTATTTGATTTTTAATTTGCAAGCATAAAGTTATACAAAAATTAAATTTAGTATGGCACACGCCTAGTGATATCTAAGACCTTTTAGAACATTTTGATTGGCTGATTATGTCTTTTTAAGATGTGTACACGTACGAGATTCGCATTCTTTATTTTTGCACCTAACGAACTACAATGAAAATCCCTCAGGTTTTTTGCTTAGTTGTCTTACTCTTTATAAGTGTTGAGGTTCTCGGGCAGAGGCAAAAAGGTTCTAGGAATTCGGGGAACAATGGAATTGGCAATGGTCCCAATCAAGGTAATAGAAACTAGCTATATTTTACATTTCTAAACTTAAACTATACTTTAATGGTACATAAAGCTACTTCCGGAAAAAGATTAATTAAGAAGATAAGGTCGGCAGACGATGGGCCTACAGATCCGTAAAAACTCTAATTTGGAATTCATTGCAAAATAAACAAATGCCCTAGTTTCTAATTTTAGCTCATCTTAATGGGGATATTTGATGTAAAAACTCTAATTTGGAATTCATTGCAAAATAAACAAATGCCCTAGTTTCTAATTTTAGCTCATCTTAATGGGGATATTTGATGCTTCATTTTTTTTCTACACATTTGCCAGCTAACACTTTCAAGTACGATACTACGTGCCTTAAAATTATCATAAGGACGTTACAACTCGCCAAGTTCCTAATCAAACTTTTCAACTAAGTTAACGGGGTAACAGACAACAAACAAGCGGTCCAAGTATATTGAGAACTTCTGTGAACCAAAGCCCCATTGTTTATCAGATCCAAATCTCGACATGATCTGTATAATTGATATGTCCTAAAATTAAACCTCTTCAATTTTTTCTTCAATCGGAATGACGGACATCGTAGAGGTAAAAATGTATATTTTCTCAGCCGTTTAAAAATTATCTTTAAAATATTATATTCTTTATCTATGTATCTATGTTCATCTTGTTCATTTTAAGATTTAGAATCAAAACACCACTCATGCAAGGATATGAGGGTAATGAAGAAGAATGTTGTGTTTTCTTTTGATTTTAAAAGATAGTATCCTTACTTAACTAAGAGTAGAATACAATAAACAGGAAATTATAACTTATATAAGGTTATTTTTTAATGCATTTAAATAATACTCAATTTTTTTTTATGAAACAGAGAATGGGAGCGGTAGAAAATCCGGCTGGAGGCACTCGGATCGACATGCAGGTATGTGATGCGTTAACTGTGGTTAGTTAAATAAAAAAAATTAAACAAGTACAAAAAAATCCCAAACTCTGACATGCATGGGCATTACTAGTGCGCAATACCTCAGAGATATCTTGTATCTATTTTCTATAAGCAGAACATGGTGGAGAAAGAAAACACAGGAATCGCGGAAGGAAACACTCAAAACATGGTATGTTACACGTAAACAAGAAGCTCATTCACCCCTGAGAATGTTATTGTCATTTAAATTTTAGACCACGTGGTTTTATTTGACCCTTTCAGTTTCGCAGTAAAAATCGTACCTCGTGTTTATAGCTATTTTAGAGAATCTAGGTACTTGTAGTCAAATATAAAATCTAGAGTTTAATTGATTTTAAACTTTATCTCCATTAAATGGTGGATAAAATGTGTTCTAGAAATAAATGTGACAATACAAAAAATAGTTTTTTTTCTGCTGTTGCGACAATTAACATGCATAGTAGAGATCCCTCAAAAGGATTAATTTTCGATCCGCGCCTGACCTAGTAATAACATCAATAGTAAAACAGACTGTACTATTTTATGCAGAATGTTCCTTGAAAATGGCTCGATACACTAAGTTTTTATGCAAATTATTCACCCATTATTTTTTTTAAAAACATGGTATTGCACAAAGCAACCCAATGTTTATATTACCAACCACTCTACACGTGGTTGAACACGAACGATAACTCTGTTCTGAATATCATCGTTTAAATTAAAAAACTGCTAGATGGTGAAACAAGACATACATCTTAAAGATGTTGATGTTTTAACATAAATCAAAGTAGAATATGATATGAAAATGATATGAAAATCGACCAGCACATACGTATTTTGAGAATATTATCCGAACACTTATACTTCCGCTCGAAATTACACAGGAACTGAACAAATCTAGGTGAAGTCTCGTGAACTTTCATTCGAGCACCTCTGGATTTATTACATACTTAGCAACTATAAAGAAAACATTCCGAACACATTCGCAGGGGTGTCATTGGTCTTGACGGGTCACCTGAGTACTATATCACGTAAATGGACTTGTCAGAAAGTCTCATGTTTGCATTTTATACGCCTCATTTTGGAGTCTCCTCTGACGGTTAACGCCACTTTTATCATTTGATATTTGCAATAACTAATTCATAAAACAGGGGAGAGTTGGAGAAATTAATTTTGAATTATCTATACTCTAGCGCCAGAGGCCAACAATTGTAAATTTGATAAAGGAGACTTTAAGTGGTCACTTGTCAATGTGTAAAATGAAGCTTTGTATCCGAGAATGTTGTTAATGTTGATAGGTTTAGCGCATAATTTGTGATTTATTTCTTATCAAGGTACATGTACTAGTATTGTGAATTCAAAGAAACGATGTAGATATTAATTATTTAAATTTGTGGGGTCAATTTTAGTGGGTTGTGGGTTTTTTTACTTATTTGAGGATTCAATTTCGTGGATGCTTAGGTTTTCGGCTTTAGTAAGAAAACTAGCACTTTTAAAATTTGTTTTTGTTGAGGATGTAAATTCGTTGGGGAGGGCTACCCACGAATATTAAACCATCACAATTTCTAATGATTCCACAGTATCAGGGATTCTGTGAACAAGTTACAAAATCACAATATAAGAAGAGGTTACTTTTGACACAGTGCATCGACGGTGAAAGTACAGAAGAAATGTTTAAAACTTCTATGACGCCACCCATTGTTTTTAGTCAGCGTTTATTTTCACTATTAAATCAGCAGTTGTTGGATATATAAATATCCAACCGATGGGCAGTTGGATAATTTTAATATCCAACCGCCCATCAATTGGATATTCAAATAACCAACAGTGCATAAAACAAATAAAAATGACAAAGTGTTGAAACGTGTATTTCCAACGTAAATCCAAATTTATAACACAGAATCATGACATGTACATTCGATAAGCCACGAATGAAATTTCAGCAGAAATATCTCCTTTTCTTAATTTTGATAGATTTAATCACACAAACCACCTCCATAAACACTTTTAGACTTCCTCTTTGAACCTTGAACCATATCACGCCATTTCATTAGTTTTAACAATATAGGGAAAATTGTCTCACTATGACTTTATAAGATTACTATAAAAAAAATTTAACAAATCATCGTCTGATAATTTACGTCAAAATTCTGATTTTTTCTTTCTCCTTGCAAGTCTAAGATATTTTAAGAATAGATACATTTTCACTACAGCCATATTGGCCCGATTAATTAAGAGCCGAAACCACTGACCCGGGGACCATTACGTTCCCAATTGTAGAAGAAGCATTATCCTGTATTCAGTATATATGGATACAGAGAGTAAGAATTTCTATAGGATCTATGTCATTAATACATTTTCATGGCTTATCTCTGACCCAGGCCACAGAGTTTTTTTTTTTAATTTTGTAGAGAGTTTTATGAAAATAATCATGCTTTTAGTCTTTTTTTAAATTTAAATGGGAGTAGAAAAGATTTTCTTACATTTAATACAAGCTCAGTATACATACATGTATACAATATTTGTCTACATTCGCCCTGCCTTAGAATCTGAACCTCTGGCCCAGAGCCCATGAATTTCACATTAATTTTCTACGCAATATCCATGTATTATTTTTCCTTATGTGTAGGAATAGAGAAGATTTTTGAAAGTTAAACCTTTTTTGCATATATGGCCTCGCCCATTAGGTCCCGGGGTGTTTCAAACTATTAATTGTAATAAATGGCATTGTAGTTTTCAAGTACTTGTTAATTAAAAATGAAATTTGTTAACGGACTACGCACAAAGACGGCCGAAAAGTCACCTGAGTGACTCGAGTGACCAAAAATTAAATTATTTCCCTTTTATTTGGTAGAAGTAGAACATTTGCATTAGCAGAACAGAATTGTAATCAACATTTAGTTTTCTTGATTGCTAACGGAACGCGATGTTATGTCCTTAGTGTGAGGTTACCCAAAACCACGTGGTATGGATTTAAAAAAAAAAAACTTGTAATAAAAAAATACAAAGTTACGATTTCTTGTCGACTAAAAGGTATATGTGGCATATTTTGAGTAAAATTGTTGACATGAATTTGAGTGCAAATATACATTCTGCTCCTTATAATTAGACGTTTCACAAACTCAAGGCCCATAAATCATTTTCTATCTTTGGTTATTTGTCTCTAACCTTTGCTACACGTCTGATGAACAGTAATGTAAACAACCATTTATAACGCCACTGCGCATGAGTGCGAGAAAGCATTGAAAACACGACGGATAAACAGTTTGTTTACAAATTAGAATAACGTTTTTCATGCCTTAAATTAGATCAATCTTACACCCGACAATACTCGATACCTTATAATTCCGATGTTCATTAATGAAAAACGATATGAATTTTTCATTTTGTATAATAAAGATAAAACACGATTATCGACACGGTAAACGGAGTAAATACCCCCTCCCTGGGGAATGCATGTACTGAGAGTGTTAACTTAACGTCTACCCCGCTTTCTTTCCCGTAGTCGTCATTGTTGTTGATGGACCGAGATGTATGTCACGTGACCCATTTAAGATGGGGTTATTCAAACATTTACTATTTTACTGGCACGTAAAAAAATTAAATATATTTTTTTTTCTTGTATCTTTGTAATGCGATTGACTTATACAGCTATTTTATGTGAATGTCCTATTTTTAAATAAAGAAATGAAGCAAATAATCAGATCTTATTATTGTTATTCACTAAAAATACGCTTTATATCCCTTTAAAATTACTCAAAATCCGAAACTTAAATGTGAAATGTTAAGTGTAAACGCTTCCCTTTTCTAAACATTCCAATAATACAAATTGGCTTGTTTGGTTTTGTGCTTTTTTTTTTTGTTCGGTTTTGAATATTTTTTTGGTATTTTTTTTTACGCTGAAGAATGTTATTTATTTACTTTGAACTTTTCTAACCTTCTGCTGGTTTAAATAGGCAAAAGTCTATAC
Organism: Magallana angulata; assembly: GCF_025612915.1. NCBI lineage: Eukaryota > Metazoa > Mollusca > Bivalvia > Ostreida > Ostreidae > Magallana > Magallana angulata. Next base: position 16,773,759 of record NC_069117.1, read on the forward strand.
ATTAATGAGATAATTGGTTTGTGTGGAAAATTATATGATACTGTAGAGCCAAATTAAATCGGACCATGCAGCTTTAATACATATTTATACATGAACAGTGTGAGGCCGGCGTGTTGACGATCCAAACGGCTTACTAGTAATGTGTTAAACACCCAAACAACTTGGTAAGTCATGTATATATCTCTCTTTTTTATTTAAGACCATGTGACCACTCCGGAACCAGTTTTAACCGAGAAAGACATGGTTCAATTTCTTTGTAATCAGTGTAAGCAGAAAGAACCAAATAATGCAAACTGCCAAAATTTATGCAAAGGTATTTGCGTTTTTTTATTAATAATACTTAATTGCAAACGTTATACAATGACCCCTTGTATGTAAGAGGGCTTTTATTTTATTTTTTTTCATTATTTTAGTCTTTCTCTTTTTGTTTTATTTTTAAAATACTTACTTCAGTTTTCTTTCCATAGCTTCAACCACCACCGATGTTAATAAAACAATTGCCGGGCAATTAGGAAACCCGTTTTGTAGCTTTTGTGAATACTATCGAAGCTACCCAAGTTATTATCAAATGTGCAGAAATCGGATGTGTGCAGCAGGAAAGAAATAAAGAAAAAAACATTTTTATACTACAAAAGTTTATCATTTTTATTGATGCTTGCATTTTGGAAATCCCTTTTTGTAATTTTTTGATATTTGTGATTAAAAAGTTGTTCGAACGAATGTCAACACTACAATATTACTGTTTCGTTTGATAATAAAACGAATTAACATTTTAATCGTCCCTTAAAGCTTAATAAAACTGACAGAAGCATTATTTAAAACTGTTACCAGTTTTGGACTAAAGGAGCTAATTGTATTTCATGTTTATACTCATAAAATATTGTAATAACGCTAACATGGATTTCAATTTATGATATCAAGTTATCGTGGTTTTTGTGGTATTTGTTGCATCAAATTTTCATGCATTTATTGTTTCTTTACAAAATTATAAGAGCTTACATCACGTTTTCAAAATGTCCTAAGAAGACTGGATAGTCGTCGAAGTCATTTTAGACTTCAATAATTTTATGAGAAGAGGCGCCCTGTATTAAGATACAGAAATAAAAAAAAAAGAAGGAGGTACATTTTTCTTCTAATATTTGCCCTAAAATTCTAACGCTGTTGAAATCTCTTGAAAAAAGGCATACAATAACTTCAATACATGTATATATAAAGTAGTAAATTATTCACCTTTATGGCGTTTTCAGAAAAGAAAAATGACTTTAACATTTTGTCATATTTCCAAGATTTAGTCTAAAATGATGAAATATAGCGTATTTTTTCATAGTTTTTTTGAAGAGGAAAATGTGTCCGCAGCTGTTGCCCAGAATGAAATTGAATATTTTTTATGTAATATCACATTATAAAGTTATAGTGATATTTTAATCGTGGGCGACGGCTATGGAATAGTTGTTTACTCAAATATTAAAAAAAAATAAAACAAATTGATTTTAAAGTAGATTTCATGGGTAATATGCTGACCATCCAGCGTGTAAAAGATCACATTGACCTATTGATTATAAGAACCGATAGGTATGGGCAGCGGAAAGGGCAAAAAATACATTTTTACACAATCAACGATAAACTAAATTCAGCAATCTAAAATAATTTTATCAATGGCCATTGGTGCAAAACCAACAGTCTTCTCTGCAAAATAAATGTACATAAAATCAACCAAAGATATATAAATACAAATCAAACACAAAAAGTAAAACAAACAGACATAAATGTAAAACGAACATACATCAACATGAAACAAGCGGACGCACAAATAAACGCCAGGTGGCGTTTTATGGGAAGCAATATGCGTCATCGATTATTTGAATCCGGCATGGTTCGCGCCTTTTCTGTTTCGCCCTGAGATGTTGATATATTTATTATGATTTATTAAAAATTATAAATAATATTTTAATGACCTGTTTATACTCGTACATTTGTTCGAAATAGTCATATTTAGATAAAAACATATGCATAATCATCTATCTTAAGTCTTCTAAAAAAAAAAAAAAAAAAAAAAAAAAACGTCATTTCATTGTTATCCATCAGGCACGTAGCATCGTTTTTGAAGGGGGGGGGGGTTGGCTCATCCAAAAAATCTTGACAAGCAAAAAAAAAAAAGAGGGGGGGGAGGGCAGCCCCCCGATGCTACGTGCCTGTCCATGAACATGATGATATACAAAAATCTGAAGGAAACGTTTTCAAAATGCTACAAGACATATGTACATTGTAAATTAAAATTTTAAAAAGTGCTTGTATCAGAATACTTCAAGCTTATCGACATGAATACTGCCATGTCTTATATTTTCTTCAAACTTCTTGTACAGGCAATGCATAAGAATGTAGAGAAATAAATCAAACTTCGTCAATTTATACCAAATGTTTACTTTAAGGCTTTCCGTTTCCGTCAGGCTAAGGCACGTCTGTATAGATAATTATAGCAAACCAAATTTTCACGCCTCTATTCACGTAATGTCAGTCATTTGTTGCATTTCGTATCACTTTAATTTTACTGGGTGGAAGTAATGCAAACTATACAACTTGACATCTTTGTCAATTTTGTATTTACTGTCATCCGGTAAATTAAAAATTTTCAAACAAACAAACAAACAAACAAAAAAGATTGGAATAGAAATAAAATTGTTAACGATTAGGTTTGATTTAGTTTGACTTTTGCTATAAGAATTTTAATTTTTTTATTAAATTTATATTATATTAATTTGATAAGACTGGTAAAAATCGTAGTTAAATAGTGGATGCAGGGGAGGGGGGAGTAATGTAAAGTTCAAGCAGATAGTTTATGTAATTAAATAATGATCCCCAAAATAGAGCTATGCTAACTATATAATATTATACATTTGTAATTACATTAACATCCCCGAATTTTTCATAATAAATATTAATACAGGTAACTCTCAATGACAGGCTATAATTGTTATCACAACACAATTCACACCTCTTGTTCTGAACGATATGAAACATTATGGCTTCATAAAATTAATAAATCAAAATCCTAATCAAACAAGCACGCTGTCTTGACCGTGCATGCATAAAAGCAAGCACTGTTGCAATGGGTTTTTTAAAAACATATTTCAGTTCTTGTATAGGTAATAATTAATTTCAGAGGAATAATAATACGAGAAAAGTATCTTAATACAGTAAGATGTTTCGCTCCGAGGCAGATGCGAAACATCGAGGTGCGAAACATCTCAGGGCGAAACAGAATAGGTGCGAACCATCCCGGATTCCAATAATCAATGACGCATATTGCTGCCCACCTGGCGTTTATTTGTGCATCCGTTTGTTTCATATCGATGTATGTTCGTTTTACATTTATGTCTGTTGGTTTTACTTTTTGTGTTTGATTTGTATTTAGATATCTTTGGTTGATTTTATGTACATTTATTTTGCAAAGAAGACGGTTGGTTATGCACTTATGGTCAATGATAATATTATTTTAGATTGCTGAGCTTAGTTTATCGTTGATTTTGTAAAATTGTATTTTTTGCCCTTTCCGCTGCCCAAGGAAAGGCTCGTTATGTAAGAAACGAAGTGTGAATTGTACATTATGCACATTTCTGAAAATGATAGCTAGGTGTCATCTTGTGTGATGTCAAAGATCAATCCAATTATACTTTATACGCGTGTAATAAACTGTTTATTGGATGCCTTAAAGTGAACTTATTTGTAATGACACATGCCACACACGCTCTATATTAGAATACAGTACCTACATGTACATAAAACAATGAAATTTGAAATCTACAGAAGATTTCAAACATGCATTGTGTGTTTAATAGGGCCTAACATTAAACCTCTCCAGGACACCGATAATTTGGACAACTAAAGCGTAAAATATTGTCATAAAACAAAGCATCTATTTAATTTTGTTAGAAAATGCCTTTTCAATAATGATCTAGCATAACTTGGATACATTGGAATTAACAAATTAACATTAAGTTCAAACGACGACAATGTTAAATTGTCCAAGTTGACACATTTTTACATCAATTTTCCTATAAAGGTAGACAATCGATAATTCGTGAAATAATAGGTAGTGCACATCATAGTGTGGTGGTTTTTCCTTATTATTATTTTAGAGTTATTTCCCTTTAACCCGACCGGGCGTGGTATGCGCGTGCCGGTCTATAGAGCCCGACCGGTCGGGGTGTTTTAGTCAGTCTTTAACTTTATTATATCAGATATGGACGCACTTTCGGGGATTAGGGCTAAATTTCATATTCATCTATTAAATATGGTAAATATCACACTCCCTTGGATTTTTATATGATACTGTTTCATACCTGTTACGTTTATATTTGTTTATGTCTGTTATTTATTACAGAATATAATTTCTAAACACTGAATATATACTCGTTATCCTTTTGAATCCGGATCACATACATATGTGCGGGACTTAACCCCTAGACGGTCCCGTTACATAAATATTTGGGGGCTCGTCCGCGATGATTGAGCTATTTTTCAGTGTTTTACAGTGTGATTACGGTTTTTGTTTATTGTAAACAATGTCAATGTGGGAAGGGATTTTAGCAATGCTACGGTTTTTTCTTCCAAGTTTTCTTTTGAAAGATGACAAATCCTCTACATTTGAGGATAAACGTGAAATTGAAATCAAAGAAACTGTTCAAGTTTCAGAAAACACAGTAAATTCTGTGTCCGCGCCTCGTAACTTACTTGCTAGCGACTCAGCATTCGACACGCTTCAAACCTCGTTTTCTCAAAATCCATCGATTAATCGTAGAGATCACTCGGAGAGATCAGGTCCAAAATTTGTTAATAAACCCGATTATGGGGGTAAATTGTCGAGTTACAGTCCATGTAACGAGAAAATGTGTATTTTACCCCAACAAATACAAAACGTATAACCAGATCGCCGGATCACGTGACCCACCAATATGAAACTATGGAAGATAGTTTAGGTACAAATTTTCGCGATTCGCGGGAATTTAAACAGCGAGATTTTGCTGTGCATTCATTGGAAAATGAGAGTATGAGACCTGAATTTGGTTTAGATAGGGATTCTGAAATGAAATTAAATTTTCATGATAGATCTGATGATTTTTCAGACTTTACCAAATCAGCAAAAAGGTTTCGAAAGCACAAAGAACCTGATGCTTATAATGGGATTAAATAGCCCGATTATTTATGCCATTTTGAGCAAGTGTCGCTTTGGAACGAATGGACAGACTGTGAAAAGGCTACTCAGCTGGCCATGTGTCTTCGCGGACGAGCTCAAAGAGTTCTAAGTGAACTCACAAATCGCGAACTTAAAAATTACGTTGATCTTAAAAACGCGCTTACACAAAGATTCTGTCCAGTCGAGCGTGAAACCGCATACAGGTGCGATTTTAGAAATAGGCGTAGAAAGTTTGGTGAATCCGTAGCGGATTACGGGTACACGCTAAGACGACTAGATAGTCGTGCATTTCCATCCTTTCCACTCGAGATGCGCGAAGGTCTAACAGTTGAGCAATTTATTTCTGGGCTAGGGTCTCAAGAGTTAAAGCGATATGTAATTTTCCTACCCAAAATCATTAGATCGCGCGAGTTCTTTAGCACTGGAATTTGAATCATTTGAAGGATCGCAGGATGCGTTAAGAAAACCGAGAGACACTGAAAAACTGCCACAGCGGCAGTGCAGCGCTTTGATCTCGCCGGAAAGAAATGATTCTGGTAATCATGCAAACAATGAAGATCTAGAGATATCAATTTAACGAATAGTTCAAAAGACACTTTCTATATATGTAGATAAGAAACCAGAGAGTCAATCCAGGCGATTTGTGGGATCAAGAAATGTTAAATGCTATACATGTAAACAGAATGGCCACATTAGCAAAAATTGTCCTCATAATCAGGGCAATGAAAGACAAAATAGATTAGAAACCGGAAGCGGAAATGACATTAGTCATTTAAACGAGAGCGGGCTGCGCTCGCGGCCACAAGCCCAGCCCCACAAGAGTCAATAAACAAAGTAGAAAATAGGCCAACTAAAAATGTTCCTGTTCGATTGAATTCTATTTCAAAGAGTTGTTGGTTTATGGAAATTAAACTTTATTCGAGAAAGGTTTGTTTTTTGGTTGATACCGGTTCATCTCTGAGTTTAGTGTCAGAGAACATATTTGAGTCACTTCCCGAGCATCTTATTTTAGGGAGTTAGATACAAGTTTAACGACTGCATACGGAGACTTGCTTTCAGTGCAAGGGAAAACAAATGTCACAATATCATTTGCAGGTCACGAGTTTAATGCGTCTGTCGTAGTAGCTAAACTCGGAGGTTTATCTGGAATCATTGGACTAGACTTCTTAGTGAAGTACAATGTTTTGATAGATGCGAGCAATGGGATCTTATATTCGCCTCATTTTGGTGAAGATCCCTTACTTAGGGAGGACTGTCTCCACAGCAGGTGCGCTCGTGTGCATTTGACAGAAACAGTTAGTGTGCCCGGAAGTAGCGAAATGTTCGTTCAGGGCAAGATAACTGATGAATTTCCCTCTGATATAGATGCTTTACTTGAACCAGAACTCGATGATAAAATGCGTAATTGTATACTGATGGCAAAATCAGTTGTAAAAACGAATGGATCGAACGTTACGTTTTCAGTATTTAACCCCACAAAGGACACAATCATTCTTAAGAAGAATGCAAGGTTTGGCCTCATTACAAACTATTGACTCTGTATGGGATTGTAAACACATGCAAAACAAAGAATCTCACCTAAAGTCTGTAGATGCTGAAACATTACCAGAGCATTTAAGACCATTGCTTGACAAAGTTTCAACAAATTTGACCAAACATCAGTCTAAGATGTTAAAAAGCGTATTGACTCAGTATTCAGATGTTTTTATAGAACCTGTTGGTTCTCTGGGGTGCACCAACTTAGTAAAACACAGTATCAATACGGGGGATGCAAGGCCTATTAAATTGCCTCCCAGACGCCTCCCGATCCACCAGAAAAAAATAGCAGAACATGAGATTGACAAGATGCTGAGAGAGGATGTCATTGAACCCAGTAATTCCCCATGGGCAGCACCTATAGTACTCGTTAAAAAGCGAGACGGGACGACTCGTTTCTGTGTGGATTACCGAAAGTTAAACTCTGTTACTAAGAAAGACGCATATCCGTTACCACGGATTGACGAATCCCTTGATACACTATTAGGAGCTAAGTACTTGTACTTTAGACCTTGCGAGCGGGTACTGGCAAGTTGTCATGGATGAGGCTGACAAGCAAAAGACAGCGTTTGCAACCCACAAAGGGCTCTTTCAATTTAAAGTCTTACCATTTGGCCTTTCCAACAGCCCAGCCACATTTGAACGGCTAATGGAAGCCATACTTTCTGGATTACAGTGGGAGCGATGTCTAGTATATTTAGACGATATCATTACTTTCGGATCAACATTTGAGGAGACTGGAAAATCTAACCTCAGTTTTCGACAGATTAAAATCCGCAAATTTAAAACTCAAGCCAAAGAAATGCGTTTTATTCCAGGAACAAGTGTCCTTCCTTTGACACATTGTATCCCATGACGGCATTCGATGTAATCCTGAGAAAATCAGCGCTGTTCGTGATTGGCCAACACCAACTTCAGTCACCGAAATAAGGAGTTTCATAGGAATAGCTTCCTATTACAGACGGTTTATATAAAATTTTTCTAACGTAGCTTATCCACTGACCCGGTTAACACAAAAAGACAGGAAAGAACTATATATGGTTTTAGCCTGAAATGGCCCCCTAAAATGAACATTGAAATTTTACTGTGAGTCTTTGTTTTATTTGTACAAAAATCCATTTGAAGTTTTTTCATAATTTTCATTTTGATTTAAGTGCCCACAATTTAAAAATATGACATCATAGAGTTTACCTTTTCCCGCCATTTTCTCATTTTTAGCATAAAACGGCTTGTTTTGAAGCAGTTTTTCTTCAAGGAAACACTGAGCGACTGCTTGAACAAACAAATTATTTTCACCAAAGATGTATTTTCCAATACTTATAAGTGACAAAAAGTTCGTTCTTGTTCAAAGAGTCGCTCTATATTTCCCATTCGAAAAAAGGTAAGAAAAATGTCAAATTTTGATTGATTTTGATTGAATTATAAAAATAGCGTCACTTCTGACGTCATATACTGCCAGTGAGTGCATATAAATCAAATTGATAGATGAAAACATATTTCATGTCAACTCTTTAAAAAGATTACACAACAAATTAATGTACCTGAATCATTTTAAAAATAGCGAATTATGGGGGCCAAATTTGACTAATATCATATATAGTTCTTTGAATGCTCCGAGGACTGCGAAAAAGCGTTTAATAGCTTAAAACATCTACTGACAACCGCGCCAATTCTATCTTATCCATCGACAAATGATATGTTTATATTAGACACAGATGCCAGCGCCTACGGAGTCAGTGCTGTGTTATCACAGCTTCAGGATGGGAAAGAGGTAGTAATTGCATATGGCAGTAAAACCCTCTCAAGATCCCAAATGGGATATTGTACCACCTAACGGGAGTTGTTGGCGGTTGTGACATTTGTAAAGCAGTTTAGACACTACTTATATGGTCAACCATTTCTGTTACGAGCAGATCATGCGTCTCTAATCTGGTTAAAAGAATTTCAAAGAATCAGAGGGCTTATTGGCGCGCTGGATTTCTCTTTTAGAAACCTATGACTTTACCATTGAACATCGTAAGGGAAGTCACCATGGAAATGCAGATGGACTATCCAGAAGGCCCCAGAAACGTTGTAAGAGAGAGAACTGCCGCCAATGCTCTGATGGAACAGAATGTTCTGTCAATGCTCTGACAGAGAGTACACAGCCACTTACCAATTCCAACACACAATCAGAATCAAACTGGGTAGAGCAATGGAGTACAGAATCTCTACAGAACCAACAGGATAATGACCCATCCATCAGCCAAGTAAAAGGTTTCTTGCTAGAGTGTACAGAGCGTCCCAAAGTCAATGATCCTAATCCTACAGTAAACTGTCTGCTTCGACAGTGGGATAGATTAACCATAGTTAATAATATACTTTACCGGAAGTGGGAAAAGGACAGCAAAGAAGTAGTTCTTCAGCTAGTTGCACCGAAATCTCTTAGAAGGGAGATCATGTGCATATTACATAATAATCGTACCTCAGGTCACTTGGGACGAGAAAAGACTGTGCAGTCAATAAAAAGTAGGTTCTACTGGCCTGGTATGTCAGACGACATTGGTCGTTGGTGTCAATCATGCAAACCATGTGCTAAAAAGAAACCAGGACCCGGAATAGGAAAATCCCTAATGCAGCATGTAACTGTAACTGAACCACCACACTCCCCCTCCCTTAAGATCTAATGTGGATTCCACATTAGTCAAAAACAATATTAAATTACAATAAATATCAACATGTTACATACAATTACAATAGAAACAGCATTTTTAAAGTTATAATATCAATTATGAAATATATTTATACATGTACAAAAGAAATGTATATTAAATTCATAAACAATAAAGCAATATTTAATAGAGTTTTCACTTCACTTAAAGTCAATTCACTATAGTCTATTCCTCAAGAAAAAGGGCATCCCTCTCCTTCAGCATCTGTAGTTCCTTCTCAAGTTCCCTGTTTCGTTTTTCCAGCAGCCTCCTAGCCTCTCTCTCACGATGTAGTTCTCCTCCCTCTAGGTCGGTGAGTCTCCTGTTCGCGATCTCCCCAAAATAATCCCCAATGCAGCATGTAACTGTAACTGAACCACTTGAGTGCATTGCAATTGACATAGTTGGTCCTTTACCAATAACTAGCAATAACAACCAGTACATAATGGTAATTGGAGATTATTTCTCCAAATGGAAGGAGGCTTTTGCGTTACCCGATCATACTGCTCAGACCGTGGCAGACAAATTTGTAACAGAATTTATATGCAAATTTGGAGCACCTAACCGCATTCATACGGACCAAGGAAGGGAGTTCGAGTCAGAATTATTTTCTGAGATCTGCTCACTACTAGGAATTGCAAAATCACGTACTACGCCATACCATCCCCAATCTGATGGTATGATCGAAAGGTTTAATCGCACATCACAACAAATGCTGGCCATTTTTGTAGATGAAAACAGAACAAACTGGGATGACCACTTACCATATCTGATGATGGCGTACCGTGCAACTGTCCATGAAAGTACTAAATGTACCCCAAATCTTATAATGCTTGGGAAAGAAATAACGCTTCCAATTGACGTCATAGCTCGATCACCCCCTATGCAACATCAACACGAAGGATGTTACAGTTCTTATGTAGAATGGGTGCGGAACTCAATGGAAATGTCATTTTCCTTAGTTCATGATAACTTGAAGTCAAGTTTCAAAAGACAAAAGAGGTATTATGATACCAAGTTAAAACCTCGAGCTTTTTCACCAGGCGACTTGGTATGGCGATGGTATCCGCCCAAGGCACAACAAAAACTAGGCTCTGGACCATATGCCGTCGTACGGAAGTTGGCCGATATAACATATGAAATTGAAAATTCATCTAGTGGAAAAACAAATGTGGTTCATGTTGACCACCTGAAAAAGCTCATAGGCGACGGGATATCAGAAAATCAGTACATTTCTGATTCGGATGAATCGATTGATATTGAGCATGAAAGTGAATCAGATAGGAACTCCGACGAAGAAGGTGACAACGATAATGCTCTACGAGCATCTCTTCACTCCCAGCCTAGCTCACCCTTGCAATCTGTTAAACAGTCTCGGAGAGGAAGGCTTATCAAGCCTGTTTCCAGATATTCTCCATAAATTCAAAATAAAAAAAAAATTAAGAGGGGGGAGGAGTGTTATTTGTTTGTTATTTAAACTAAATATATATTTACTAGCATATACATGTACATGCAATTAGTTTACTGTTGTTAAAAAGAAAATCAACTGGTGGAGTTATACATGTATGTCTATTTAAGACATAGGTGTGTCGGTAAAGGACATGAGTAGTACTGGACCTGGATTCCTAACGGTGGAATGGGTGACATGTACTTTCACCATGGGTTTTGCTTTCGGTGACTTGTCTACCCTTGCCACATGTGTTGTATTCTACTACAGCGCGTGTAGAATAGTTTTGTTAGGATTTGTACTCTTTAAGTCACTGGGGTGGCTGTTGTCCATTTGACATATATGTATAACTCTGGATATTTTATTTTTCTCAGCATGTAAAATGTTACATGAATAAATTCTTTAAATTCTAATTATATTAATTAGAGATGGGGGATGATTTTCTGGACTTGTTTGCTGACATCGAAGAAGTAAACGAAGTGTTACGCCAATGCGAAACGGAGTTCCTTGAGGTAAAGTTTTACGCCAGAGGCATGGGTTGTCCTGTGAGTGGATGTAATGGGATAATGTTTCCCACCAAGACTAAGTTCACTCGACACTGGGAGGAGAGGCACAGGATACAGACAAGGAAGTTCCTGTGCCCGGTGGCTGGTTGTTCGGCAGAGTGCCGCCGCATGTCAGACATGAAGGCTCACCTGAGGAGCAAGCATGAGAAGGATCCACAACGCCTGGAGACCATATTGCTGAAATGTCAGTCGGTGGTGAGGGAGAATAAGGGTTACATCGACCCAGGACTCTTTATTTTCAAGGGTGCCTCAGTCACTGAGGAGACAAAGACTGTCCTCCCGACAGTGCAGGAGATTGCGGAGACGGTTCAAAGTGACAAGGATCGGACAGGGAGTGACAAGGACCGGACAGGGAGCGACCAGGACCGGACAGAGAGCGACAAGGACCGGACAGGGAGCGACCAGGACCAGATTCTGAGCGACCAGGACCAGCCTTTACTCAAGCGGCAGAGGATTTCGCTGGAAGAGTACCGGGATAGAAGCACTGCCAAGAAGGAAAGTTCAGGGACCTCCATGGCAACCCAGACCTCCTGGAAGGACTATTCAAGCCTGTGTCTCCCTATCCTGCCAAACACCAGAGAAGAACTACAAAGCTGTCTGGCGTGGATTTGTAACAGTATGGATCAACTTGGCAGGGCAAGGGAGATCGCGAAGAGGAGACTCACCGACCTAGAGGGAGGAGAACTACATCGTGAGAGAGAGGCTAGGAGGCTGCTGGAAAAACGAGACAGGGAACTTGAGAAGGAACTACAGATGCTGAAGGAGAGGGATGCCCTTTTTCTTGAGGAATAGACTATAGTGAATTGACTTTAAGTGAAGTGAACACTCTATTAAATAATGCTTTATTGTTATGAATTTAATATACATTTCGTTTGTACATGTATAAATATATTTAATAATTGATATTATCACTTTAAAAATGCTGTTTCTATTGTATTTGTATGTAACATGTTGATATTTATTGTAATTTAATATTGTTTTTGACTAATGTGGAATCCACATTAGATCTTAGGGAGGGGGAGTGTGGTGGTTTTTCCTTATTTTTATTTTAGAGTTATTTCCCTTTAACCCGACCGGGCGTGGTATGCGCGTACCGGGACTATAGAGCCCGACCGGTCGGGGTGTTTTAGTCAGTCTTTAACTCTATTATATCAGATACAGACGCACTTTCGGGGATTAGGGCTAAATTTCATATTCATCTATTAATTACGGTAAATATCACACTCCCTTGGATTTTTATATGATACTGTTTCATACCTGTTACGTTTATATTTGTTTATGTCTGTTATTTATTACAGAATATAATTTCTAAACACTGAATATATACTCGTTATCCTTTTGAATCCGGATCACATACATATGTACGGGACTTAACCCCTAGACGGTCCCGTTACAATACATTAACTCAAACATATCCTCATTGCTTCAAAATACAGGATAGCAACTTGCTACTATTAGACACAGGAAACAGAATATCCACCAGTGTGACAGAATTATCGGTCCCAAATCATATTATTTGAGGTAAGAAAATTCTTCACAACATTAAGCGATAGTTAAGACCAGTTGGCACCATAACTTTTCAACATAAAGTTTTTCTTGAATAAATATTTACAGTATCTACATTAATTTGTTGCTTTACCTCAACAAAGTTTATGTTATCGAAAAGTATAAAATCAGTTATGCTTGGTTTCTTCTTTCAGAAATGTTGTCTTAAAATATTATTTATTCTATAATGCAACCAAAAAAGATGTTTATTAATCATTGTAACACATCCACTAAAAATAAACTTGATGTAACAAAATCTCGACCCTTACCAAAGTAAAATTATTGCTGCAACAATGCCGCAATATTGCGGCAATATTGCAGCAACACATTTTTGTTACCAGAAACCAGATTTTGAGACTAGTGAAATGTTGCCGCTAGCTGCAACAACTTCTGGTAACATTTTGGCAATACTGCTGGAGTGTTGCCGCTAGCGGCAATAACTTCTGGCAACATTCTGGCAATACTATTAGAGTTATTTCTGTAAAAAATTATATTAACATGCACCTCGAATATTGCCACTAGCTGCAACGACTTCTGGTAATATTCTGGCTACACTCATCATACTGCCAGAAATAATTTTCTGGTAACATCTACATGTATTTGAACATTTAAAATATGAACTAATTTATACATAATATATATAATTCGATCTGGCAATACTGCTAGGCATCATATTCGATTTCTGCTTTAATTATAATTTGAGGAGAAGCCGAGCAGTGGAGGGGGGTTAAAAATTGTCAATTATTTAGATTATGATTTCAGTTATATAACACCTCAAAATTTGCCAGAAGTTTACCACAAACTTTTCTTTTTCCTCTGATTTATTATGCTTACCCAGCTTGCAAAAGCTTTAGCAGAATTTAGACTTATGAAATTTTACACATTCACCACAAGTCTAAAACTGTCAATTATAATTGCATGCACACATATTTCCCCCCAAAAAATAATAATAAGTCGAAAAAATTAAATCTAATAAATATTTTTTGATTAAAGTCTTATTCTAAGAAAGTCTCAATTAAAAAAATCCAGTGATATTCCCTTCAATGGCATATAACTGTTATGCATGGTTACGATGTTTCACTATAGAATAAAAGACTTTGAATCACACCCCCCCCCCCCCCCCCAACTCATGTTTTACGTGAATACCGACCTGTCTGTTCTTTTGTAACGGTATATTCTTTTTTATTAAGTTAAAATATCAGTCTACTTAGATTTGAGTGTCTAAACTGCTCGATGCATGTTGAATTAAGAATTTCGTATGCTGTTTGTTTCCACTTTTACTTTCGTTTCAATGTTAAGTTACGCGCGCGCTGATTGGTCGATCAAATCGCTAGCCGCCAATTTTCACATTCGAAGCTGCCATGTTGTCTGCCATCGAATCTCCTGCGAGCTGCCATCACTGGAGAAGGTGAAATGAATGAAATACGGGAATTATCTGTAAACAGGGTTGAAAAATACACTGTCAATGGAGTGTTTATCTGTAAAAAAAAATCAACGGCTGAACTGAGGACGAATCTGAGTGAACGATTCGAGTGTTGACATCCCCTGCACCATCTGCATGAGCACGTTTTTGAAAAAGTAAGTTTAGCAATAAAAATATATTCATTGAATGGCAGTTTAAACATGTTTGTTATAAGAATATAAACCGAAAGACTGCGATCTACCATTATACCAATGGGTTTAACACTGTTTAAGAACCATGCGCGGATCTAGAATTTTATTCGCGGGGTGGGTGGGGTTCGACGGTTATTTAAGTTTGCCAGGGGAAGGGGGTCCGAGGCATATTTTTGGTAATTTTATAATATAATTTTAAAAAATTTGAAAGGGGAGGGGGTCTTGACCCCCCCCCCCCTCCCCCTTGAAACTGCTTAAAACCTGAAAACAATTTCCAATGTGCTTATATGAAATCCATTTATCTTCCCAGTAGGTCTGCCCTGGGTTACACAGACCTGAAGAAAACCATGAAAAAGCTGTCACCTTACTGATTAAATGAATGGTGGTACTGGCAACCAAAAAAGAATGATGACGTAATTTGTTTAAGATTATGGAGAGAACATATACTCAACAGTGCTGAATTCCAATGTGGATATTGTTGTGATATTCTGATAGCTGTTTTTGTGATTTTTTATGTGTGAAATCAGAATGCCCACGAGGCTGTCAAAAAAAAGGACATTTGGAATGCCCAGGACGAATGCCTTGATCAGTCGTAATACAGCAAGTGGTTGTGCAGGACTTGTGAACTATATGGTTTGAGCTTTGCTTACGGTAAACAGTGAACTTTTGTCCATATCCGTCTGTGCGCGTTGTGTCAATCCGTCTGTGCGCGTTGTGTCAATCAAACTACGATACATGTTATTCTGCAGCAATAAATTGTCACTGATTGGCTGAGTACTTTAAGTCAAGTTTCATCATGATTTGTTCATCATATTTGTGTTTATTGTATTTATGTGTTAAATTTAAAGATTATTAATTTTAACTGGTGTCCTTTATAAGCATGTTGAAATTCCAGTTTCAGGTCTCTAATATTATACATTATATTTTAATTCAATACTTATTTTGTGCATGTTACATTGAATAATATAATTTTTTTACTTCTGTAATATTGTGTAATCACAAACTGTTTTTGATTTTTTATTTTTGAAAGTCCAAATTTAATGTAATGCGAAATGTTAGTCTTGTTGTAACCTTTTTGCATCTTTAAAAAAATAAAACTGTAATGGCAATTAAAGATTTTTTTTTCATTTTGGTTGTAGATTAATATAATATACATGACTGCTTTACTGTGTACATTTATTATTTATAAATATTGCATATATTGTACCATTGATGCCAGAGCACAGAAAATGCATTGAACCAATATTTCTGCAATGTCATTTTTCTTATGCAAATGTATTGCCAGAAAGGTGTTGTCGCAACAATGTGTTGCAGCAAAACTTTTGCGGCAACATCTTTCTGGCAATATTGCCGCAATCTCATTTGCATACGAAAAACGCTACTGCAGCAACATTGCCGCAATGTATTGCCAGAAAGGTGTTGCAGCAAAACTTTTGCGGCAACATCTTTCTGGCAATATTGCCGCAATCTCATTTGCATACGAAAAACGCTACTGCAGCAACATTGCCGCAATGTATTGCCAGAAAGGTGTTGTTGCAACATGTTGCAGCAAAACTTTTGCGGCAACGTCTTTCTGGCAATATTGCTGCAATCTCATTTGCATACGAAAAACGCTACTGCAGCAACATTGCCGCAATGTATTGCCAGAATGTTGCTGCAATATTGCAGCAATAATGCCAGAATGTGTTGCCAGAAGGTCAATATTTTGGTAAGGGGATTTAAGCGACAAGATCCTTGAAGACCAAAGGAAGAGATAAAAAGATTAAATTAACTTTACATTGCAAGACGGAACAAAATAAACTCTCACATTTATCATAATGCACAGTTTCCTGAAAAAGATGTTTTTGAAGTAACATACGTCAAAAAGTTAAAAGTTTAAGCTGTTTCACATAACAAGTGAAAAATGATTTTATGTCATACAGTTACTATTCATTTTAAAAAGTATGCGCAGAAAAGAAAGCATAAAATCTTAATTATATTCGCATCAGGAAGGAACCTTGTGATTTATAACAGAAAAATTAAATGGTCCGACCTCTTGTCTCTAAATCTTTAAAAAAAAAATGGCCTTCAGGCAAAATTTTGTGTAGAGCATGTGATCAGCTAACTCTCTAATACGCTACATTTATATTGACAAAATTTTAAGGACAGGAAAAAAGGCCGCTAAAAGTGACAATTGGTTTTTGATAATGTTGAATGTTATACGTAATTGGATATTGTTCAATAAAATATCTGAATAGAAACCCTTTTTTAATTTTTGTAGAAAAACAACTATTACTGCGGAATCATCATTGTTTGTGGAGGACCAATGTACATGGCTATCGTGGGTAACCTTGTACACGAATTTACATCCCCATGATCCTATACACAATCATTTTATAATTATTAATATTATCCAGATTATACAACCAACGAAATTATAACCCCACGAACATTGGCCTCCACGAATAAAACACCTAATTTTAAAGGTATAATAATTGTGAAAACAAAACTGATATCTTTTTCTTTTATTGTTTATCATTTTAAAATTCATTATAACTTAAATTATAGGATGAACAAAATAGATTTCATGTTTCACTGTCGTGTATCCGCGCCGGTAGTGACGTGTTTGGATAAAGTGAAAATGGTGGTTCCGTT
Source organism: Magallana angulata (assembly GCF_025612915.1). NCBI lineage: Eukaryota > Metazoa > Mollusca > Bivalvia > Ostreida > Ostreidae > Magallana > Magallana angulata. The sequence continues at coordinate 16,790,985 of NC_069117.1, forward strand.
TGCTTCTTGATAAGTTTTCGTGTTATTTAAGGCTTATATTGTCTACTTTTACACGAAAAAGATCGTCAGATCTATTTAAAAGTGTATAAAATCTTTAAAGTTCTACGAATTTTATGTTAAAATTATGTAAATAAGCAGTTCATGTCGATTAATTGTGAACACGGAACAGGTTTGGATGACCTTCTTTTTCAAAATAGGATCGGTTTGGATACGCATCTGATACGGTTTGGATGTAATTAATTTGTGAGTGTAAATAGTTCCTTTAATTATCCCCTCGCGAAGGGGATATACCATCGCTACTATGCGATATACATGCCCTCACTGAAAAGCATGCTGATATCGTCATGTGATAGACATTAAAGTCACATTGTTTAAAAAAATAAACATACACGTTAAAGACTTGTGCATTTAAGCCAACAAAACTTAATATACCGTAATTTGAATTTCAATTTTACACACGCTCCAAATAACGTGCAATTGGCTTACAAAAATTGCATACAGATTGCTTTACAGATATGTTAAGTCTATTGTATAATCATTCCATCGACATTAATTTCGAAAGATTCAGCCTTACCAAAATCTGTACCGACACAAAAAACATGTGTTTAAGACAGTTTCAATCGTTATGCTTCTATATCGTTATCGGCTTTAAACGTGAAAACGTCAAACAAATAAAAGAGATCAGTCAAATACAGAATTCTACCAACTTTAAAAAGTTTAAAGTCTGTAAAATCATCTAATGATACAAATATTTTTTTCTTTTAAAATTGAAACGATATAATATATCGATACACTGTACAGAACAAACCGTGATAACGTGGATATTTTTAATTATTGGTATCCTGATTTGGGATTCATGAAAATGAAAAAAAATTCTCTTTTGATACAGAATATTTAACTTATCCAACATTATACTTGTCTATTTTTCTAAATTAAAAATTGAAACGTTCCAAAACAACTTCTTAGTTTTGCAACAGCCTAACAACTTTGCCCTGGCAAATTTTTAACTATGACATTTTTATCATTATACTTTCATGTTAAATACTAACGCGGGTTTTGTACTTTTTCTGCAGTGACACCACCTTCATTACCCGCATGAGTCACCAAAATCTCTTGATATACATAGATACATATTTATTGTTTTGATTTTCTGGTGAGAATTATGATTGAATAAAATTTAATGTACATATAAAATGGCGATGTTTACTTAGGTCTCGTCATCACTTGAATTTTTTGGACAAACTATTTCTAACAACAGAGTAAATATATGACTTGGCAGACACCTATGGTACTTTGTATTATATCAGCATAATCACTGGGAGTGAAATAATTGTAGAACTTTCTTTGTCTAGCGATGTACAGGCTTGGTATTGAATGCAAACGAGGCTCACTTTCATAATATTATTACCAAGCACGTTCTCCGTTAAACGTACTTCACGATTATAAATATCATTTCAGAATAACTAAAAAACACATCATATTGTCGCTTGCCACAAAAGTAGTAGATAGTTGTCTGTTAAGGTGTGTATATGATATATTGCTTTTCAGGTTAAAGGTGAAAAACTTATATTTTCTTTATAATTTAAAATTAAAGAAAGTATTCTTTTGAAATGTCAGTAAAAAAAAACTTGATATAACTATATTTACATTTTCAATGTCTTTTCATTTGATAACGCTAAGTATCAATTTGTTCATATTCAGTCCAATAAATTCAAATGACGTTTGCTTATTAAAATATTTAAAAGTACAATTGCTGTGAATTAAATTAATATAAGTAATAAGGAATCATTCTTTCGATATTGTGAGGTGTAATTTCGTTTCGAGCTTTATTGGGTTTGACCACGCCCCGACCAAAATAATCAACTCATGATATTCGAACAAAGAATGATTCGGATCCTTATTCGTTAAATAATCAATTTCTGATCAATTATACACTAAATATACCATTTTATCAGAGGGAAAGCACAGGCTTGTCTAAAGAAATAAACTTATAGTCATCCAGTTTTAGTTCCCTTCGAACATGTGGAAGTATTTTGGTTTTAAAATATGTCATTATAATATTATATAAAAATATTAAAAATCCTAAAACTTTAAATTATTCAAACCGTACCATTTGCACAATTGATATTTTAGCATCCAAACCGGAATAATTTATTTATCCAAACCGTACTACTTCTTTAGCAGGTGCATGAAGTTATTGCTATTTTTATACATATTAATGTATTAAAAAGACATCGGTTTGGTTTTATTTGGTTAATGCAATGTTTTAAATTAATTTTGGCTGCTTCAGATTTTTAGTATGTGTTATATTATCTACGTAATCTAGAAATAGTTCTTGGTTTTGCGTTAAAATGACACGTTAACGATTGATTTTTCTACAAATAAGTCGTTTTTATAAACGATGAACGAAAATAACGCACACTCTTTTCAACTGCAAAACCTTCAGAAAAATATGAATGACTATTACGATATTTTAATTAATATTTACCCCGTTGTCGATAGAAAAAAGGACACAACACTCATTGTTTTTGCAATGGATACGCCATTTTCACGTTATCCAAACATGTCACTACCGGCGCGGATACACGACAGTGATGTTTGTGACAAAGTTGTAACTAAGGTGGCCATCTTGAATTTGATGCTTAGCATAAACTATTTAGACTAAGAATATCTACTAGGATAGCTTACCGTTCAGCAGTGTAGCTGCTACTTAGCCCTACGTAGCAGCTACGCTCTTGAATGAAACCCTGGTATTCTATAAAAACAACGATCAATCAAATTGGTAGTCGTAAAAACAAACACCAGGTGAATACGTTTTCGATAGAAACATGTCTTGTGATATCGTTTATTATTACATACCTTAAAGGAACGGAAAACAGTGACGTCTATTTCATTATACGCCTAACAAATTGATTAGAAAACCTCAGTTATACCTATATTATCTTAAAATTGAATATGAAAATCAAATTGATACAATTTATACTTGATATTGGATTTCCTATGTGAAAAAAAAAACAATTTTAAAATGCAAAAGCAGTCAATTTTTCTGACAAAGCGGAATAACTTTAACTATGGATGAATAGATAAATATTCTGAATAGGGGTGAAAAAGTAATGGATATTGTAAACAGACCAAACAGATAATAAAGTTTTTCACATGTTGGAAAATGTAACAGGCTGCAACATCCCCTCTCCCTTGCCATAACTTCTGTGCCGGGGGTCCTCCCTGACGCCGGCACTGATTAATAACTATATTTATATTTACACGTTTATTTACATATTTACAACGTACATAAACTACGTCTTCATTCGATGGCATTTAACCTAGTTCTCCCTTCTCTCTCTCTCTCTCTCTCTCTCTCTCTCTCTCTCTCTCTCTCTCTCTCTCTCTCTCTTCCACATGTTCCCTGGGTATGGCCATAATATCTTGGAACTCTTATCATGCACAATAAATAAAATGACAACTACAGAGATTAACTTACAAATGATAAAACTCATGCTTTCTCGCTTACTTAACAAGCTACAACGATACTTTTGAGAACGGCGTCTACAACCGTATTAAACCTTTTATACCACAATTTTTACTCAACATTTATTAATAATAATTACCGGAGAGGTGGCTCCCTAACATTTCCTATCATAACAAGTTAATAGTGAAATGTAATGAAAATCAAGAATCGATTTACAGCATTTTTTTGCATATATATTCTTTGTAACTCTTCTTATGGCCATAAATAAAAGTGTGTCGAAAAGAAGGTTAAAGATGAAAGGTCTTAATGATGACCCTTGCTTTAAAAAGAAAACCCATGTAAACACAAACCCATCCGTCAACTTTTTTCAGATGCAGTAGAAAAGAAATCTGACGTAGGACATGTGATGTTCACGACGTTGTTAAAATGGTTTTTGATTGGTCAATTGTTTCTTATTTAGAAGAGACACAGACAGGTTCTCTGTTTAGTTCGTAAAATAAAACAAATGAAAGTTGCACAGCTGCTTTGTTTACTTTGGATATTGTATTTAAACACTGATGTTCTAGCTCAGAGGCAAAGAGGTGTTAGAAAAGAAAATACAAGGAATGATGAACCGGGTTATGGTAGGAGACAAGGTAACAAACAACAAAAATTCTGATAAATATGCATGTTCTTTACCTGAGTCAGTGTATTTACTACATCCCGTTTAAGGTCAAGGCGAACTACGATTGTGAAATGACGAATGAATATATCGTCTTTACTTTATTGCAAAGTCAATTCATAAAGTCACAATCAATGGATCCAATATGTTGAGGATTCGAGCTACAAAGATTTAAATATTTAAAGCAATATGAGCTGCAATTTTCATTATGAAATTTTTTAAACGAAAATGTTATTTTTTACTAAAATGACAAAAATATCATGGTTTTTAAATTTCTTTTCGCCAAATTTTTGTGGAAAGGGCTATTGAGGAGCCTTAATTGGAGCGAAATTGAATTATTGTCTCCCTGTACAAAAATTGATTTGCTATATGTTCCTTAAAAGAAATATCTTTCCTCTGACAAAAATTTATGATTTTTTCCAACCTTATTTATCATAAACGTTTAAGTTACATGCAGACTTAGCATACTAGCAGCTACGAGTTTTTACAGCAAAATAAAATTCTAAAAAAAAATTACAGCTCATATTGCTTTAAACAAAAACAAAAGCTTGATTCATTTATCAATTTTTAGAGGGCATATTAATTAAAGTTTTTTTCTCTAAAAGCTTCGCCAAGTATAGGAAAACCAGCAGAGAGTAGGGAGAGGAACCGAAATGATGGAAGGAATAGAGGTAAATAATTACTTGCCTCAATAGACATTAATGTCACTTTTTTTTTCTTTTCTTTTTTTTTTATTTTTTTAATTTATGCTTCAGAAACTGATGTGGTGGTTAAAGTTCAAACTTTTGATAATTATGTAACAAAGAATACGTTTCAAAATTAAAAAAAACTATACGTTTGGTAAGCGTTCAAGACTGATGTATAGTATTACGTCTGTAATTGATCTGTAAAAGACCGACCACACCGAAACGTCACCGACGTAAAGAATAAATTGCTATACCCTTGTTCCAATGAAAGCCTCTTTTAACTGCATATATATAGCTCCATAATATAGCAATGAACGAAAACATTATTTACTAAATATTTACTAATAAATTTCACTGTTGTTTTATGACGTCTAAACGTTTATGACAACTTGTAAACAACGTCTTTCTAGCGTGTAAGAGTAACATGGAATGCAATCACAACTTTGAGGCTTGATAGCTCTTCCAACTATAGCCTCTTTAAGGGGCATGGTCACGATTTTGAAAAAAAAAATTATCTTTCCGATTTTAATGTTTACAATGCTTCAGTAAGGCATTTTCAACAGGCAACCAAAATTTGAGTGTCTTTCGTTGAGTTATAAGCGAGTTACTGAGCTTGCAATTCTTTGCTTTATAAACAAAGATTTTGTTTACATTTTGAATGTTGAAGTGGAAATTCCAGTTTTAGACCTATAATGAATGTGTTGAACGTTAGAAACTATATATTTATGCTTAAAAAGAATTAAAAGATAGAGAAATCAGCTTGAAAAAGATTTTTAACAGGCATATTGAACCTATGTAAACGAAAACAGGGCACGAGCCTTGTTTACATGACAAAGATTTGTGAGCCCTTTATCTTGCTTATAACTCTACGACTGACTCTCAAATTTCATTTGATTATTAGAAATACATTTCTAAAACATTGTGAAAAATAAAACAGAAAAATGGAAAACAAAATCGTGACCAGGCCCCTTTAATTACCGGCCTTGGGTCTAGTTAGTAAGATTAAATCATTACGTTCAATGTCTACTACAAGGTTATCAATCTCTGGCATTGAATCAAGGGGGAAAACTCTGGTATCCAACTTAATGGATGAAAAATATCTTTGTTTGGTCAGATATTGTTCTACATTTCATTTGATGACATGCTTTAACTTTCTCTGTTCTTATGTTAATAGGTCACTTCCGCAATCATTGAAATTACTTTATAAAGACAGTTCTACTTTAATTCTAACCTAATTTCTAGGGTAGAAGGATGCCATCATCATATAAAATCGTCTTCTCCGATTGTTCCTGTTTCAAATCTTAATATTTCGTTATGTTTTGCTGCAGATGTGTAAAACAATTATATGTATGCACAAAATCAAAGGCATATATTTAAACATTTCTTAACCTTCAACAAACCCAACGCTCAACGGAACAATCGGAGTAAGGTGGGCCTGGAGGACTGCCTATATTGAGATAAATTGGACTGTTAAGTTCAGACCAAACATAAGTAAATTAGTTTACAATGATATTTTTTCATTGAAGATATATAAGCCTGAAAACAAGTTAAAAATTTGAGTCCAAATGCTTGCATAGCTAGTCAATATTTTCTATAGAGATTTATCATATATTTCCACTAATCAATTATTTGGTGACCTAAAGGCTGAAGTCTTTCTTTTCGCAATACCAGTTATTTCTAAACAGAGACGCAAACCATGACCTTGATCTGTTCGAGCTTTTTTTTTTTGGTTAATATTTGAATTTTGATATCTAGACTATACTGTATCTATTTTTTACAAATTCATTTGGTTATACAAAACCATTCGTCCTGACCACCAAAAATGTTGACTTGTCTTCTTCTGTCCTACATTTAAATGATCTTTCACACAAAAATTGGAATTGATTTTACACGTCTAAAGAATCCTCGTTCAATAAATTTTCATTTCCAGTATTCCTAGTTGTTATGAGCCAACTGATGTATGCTGTCAGTTCTAAGTGACTTGTGAGATTTACTTAAAATTAAATATTTTTTAAAGTAAATCCACCCTCCTGTGACGTCATACATTTTACATAAACCATGAATTCATTAAAATTCTTGCAAGTAGATTTGTAATTTTTAAGTTATTATAGGTGCACATCAAAAACTCAAATCAGTGTTTACTTGGAGATTTTTTATAAGCGTTTTTCATCCTTATATTCGACATAATTAAATAATGACAAAGGGAAATAACTCTTTTCTATTTTTCTCGAAGTGATATATCTAAATGCTATAATTTTTCTAAGGTAAACATTTTTTTCTTTTTTTTTTAAATAATTTTAGTTTTCTGGCATAGTAAGCAATAAAATTTAAATATATAAACAAGTGTCCAACCACTTTTATTTAATTTCTAAACAAGAAAAAGTGTGATTTTCAGATGATAATTTCAGCCTTTGGTTTTTTTTTACCTTACATCTTAAATAGTATGAATACATATATATTTTATTTATTTTTTGATGAAATTCAAGTCCAATAAGTTAAAAAAGTTAAGTTTTTTTAACTATGAACCCATAATTTTATAGGTACGGAGTTACCTTAAATCAACTTAATCTTCACCATCATATGCATTCTGCAAACTTTGGCACTTTTTAGAGATAAAAGCGATCATAAATCCACGAAGAAATAAAAATTCAATCATTTTTATTACCTTTTAAAAAAAAAACTCACTCGTGTTTTTTTTTATTTCATACTGTCACTACATTACTTGTGTATGGTTTGTGCATATGTTTAACTTAGGAAAACTCAAACAAGAGGCCCATGGACCACAAATCGCTCACCTGAACAAGTCCTTGTATCATTTTATTTCGAAAGGGTTTATTATGAAGTGAACTCTGAATAAATATTGTAAAACTCATATATTTCAAGATTTTGCCATATATTAAACAATACATAAAAAGAAGGAACAATTTTATCTTTGGCATGTTTTTATTCATAGTTATTTTACACATCAAATGAGACTGAATTTAAAAGCTCTAAAATACCCATTTGCAGTAAAAAAAAAAATCCCATTTCACTGAAAAGATTGAAAAATTAAAAGATGATATTGGCATCTGTTTTGTATTTCAATAATGAAAAGCTTCTTTATCGATTCATCAAATAAAAATATTGCAGGTGTGATGAGGACATTAGGCATGTTAGATTTTGCATTCTCATCGATCATCTGTCTTATAGACTAAACTCAAAAAACATGGAAAGTCTTTATATAGCTGATAAAGTCTATCAATGATTCCTCCTTTTTCCATAACCATTTTTTATCTTTTGTTCCTTTATCTTTCCTAACTGCGTGTTTGTGAATCAAAACTTCGTAAAAACTAAGATCCACACCTTTTTGAAGTTGTTTGAATTTATGATCTTTGATCCCGATCACTTGGATCCCAATATGTGAGTAATTGATGTCGGGATCGAAATTAAAAAAAAACAAAAAACAAAAAACTAGTCGATAAACATACTCATGTATTTCCAGATAATTTAACTTTGATAAACTTATCATGGAAATTTCTTTTTTCTTTTTTTTTTTGAATACTTCTTTTAATAAAAAATGATTTAAACAATTTAGAATCTGCACTATCTTATAATGATTGCATAGTAATCTCACAAACTGTAGCATTGTAATTCTTAAAAAGAAGAGTTTAAAAACATTTTCCCATTATATAAGTCTATGTTAAACTTTGAACATTTTTTGGAGCCGTACGGAGTATTAGTTCGGGGATCACGGTTTTCACAGTTTAGAATCTACACTATCTAAGGGTACTTGTATAGTAATCTCAATAATTTTAGCACTGTAGTCCTTAAGAATACATTTTTAAAAACATTTTCCCCCATATATTTCTATGTTAAATTTGTCTTTTTTAATCAACTTTGAACCCCTCTTGGGACCCGAGATTGACCGGGGACCGTGATTTTTACAATTTAGAATCTTCACTATATATACAAGCTTTGGTGTAAATATTGGCATATCTGGTGCAGTGGTTCTTAAGAAGAAGATTTTTTAAGACACCCACCCAATTTTCGCAGTTTCGCAATTATCTCCCTTTTAAAAAGGGCTGTGTCCTTTATTTTAACAATTTAGAATCCCCTTCTTATATGGATGCTTTGTACCAAGTTTGGTTAAATTTGGCTCAGTGGTTCTAGAGAAGAAGTCAAAAATGTGAAAAGTTTACAGACGGACGGACGGACGACGGACAAAAGGTGATCAGAAAAGCTCACTTGAACCTTCGGTTCAGATGAGCTAAAAACGGTCTGGGTATCTATTAAGGATTTATAAAAAATGGTTTTGATTGCTCAATTAGGTTTTATGTACAGGCGACACGGACAGATTCTCTCTTTAGTGCATAAAATAAAACAAATGAAAATTGTACAGCTGCATTGTTTACTTTGGATACTGTATTTGAACATTGGTGTTCTAGGTCATAGGCAAAGAGGTGCTAGAAAAGGAAATACAAGGAATAGTGACATACGTTATGGTCGGAGACAAGGTAACAAACAACAAATATCTTGATAAATAGATAAATATGCATGTCCTTTACCTGAGTCAGTGTTTTACTACATCCCGTTTAAGGTTAAGACGAACTACGATTGTGCAATGACAAATGAAATTATTCGTCTTGACTCTATTGCAAAGAATGTTGGATAATTTTGTTTGTATCAGTTCATAAAGTCACAATCAATGAATCAAATATCTTGACGAATGTGCAAAGATTTAAATAATAAATCAAAAACAAAAGCTTGATTCATTAATTTATATTTGGGTATCTATTTATTTAAGTTCTTATTCTCCTATAGCTTCGCCAAGTAGAGGAAAACAAGCAAAAGGAAGGGAGAGGAACCGAAATTATGGAAGGAACGGAGGTATTGTCTACAAATGTCAGTTTTGGCAATTCGAACGAAAATATTGCGTGTCAGCAAGTAAAATGTGAGACGCTGATCTTTTAATTCATTGTTATGGAGACAAATTAGCTCGTGCCATGTCTTTGTTTATGTACTGTAAAGAAATTATGAGATCATTGCCAAATGGAGTGTCACTTCGCGACTTTATTTTTACATGTGTTTTGAATCAAATTAACCATTTGTTCCTGAGGTATAATGTTTACCGTACATACAATTTTAATGTCGTAAAAAAACTTTCGAAATAAACAGGATTTGGTCTAGTTTAAAGATCTTTTGCAAATGTTTTCTTTCAATCTTGCTTCGACCACATTTTTAAGCACTGACTTTCTTTAACCACCAAAATATTTTTAATTACTATCAATATATAGCGAGACATATCTAAAGCTAAGGTCTTAATCTATAATTTGTTCTAGGATACCTCAAATATACTTGAAATTTAATACACATTATCGCAGAACAGTTACGTGCTGATCTACCTACTCTTCTTTTGCAAACACAATATATATAAAATTCACAAAAATAAGCTTAACATCTGTTAATTGTGTGTACAAATTAGACGTCAATTTTTCTTTAGTGACGACTTTTACTTTTCAACCTAAATGATCAAAAAATGATTTCGTCAAAGATTTCAACTGCTATTCATTACAGGTAGTTGAAATTTGAACCCACTCTTAATTTAGGTTTGCCATATGATGGGATTAATTTTTATTAAATTCGATATTAACTTTCTGTGATATGTGTACTTCCTTTATTTTGTATATTCACTTCAACGCGGGGGTATGACCAGTAACAAAATTCTCATGTATGTCTTGTTTCTTCTATCTAATACGGGACTTATACCTTGTTGAAACCTCAAAGAACCAGCATTTGTTCTAACCTCGGTTAGAAAAAGTTATGGCCTGTTCGATTTCCAAATAAGTTGTTGCCCATTTCTTTGCGTAAAAGCAAAGTCCTCTTTTCGAAACGTTTCCTCTTTGAGTGGGACCTTAAGTGATGATCATCTAAATGATGTCTAAGTTTTTGTTTCATTATTAATGACATCTGGGACACGGGTCCTGTCCTAGAGCGGGGCTAATAATGCCATATAGTGAAAATGTATAAATCTTAGACAATCTTTACTACAACACACGTGGAGAAAAAAATGAATGCATGGTTATAATGTCCAAGAACTCATCTACCTAAATTGTAACATTCATGGCCCCTGGGACAGGAATTCAAGCCTAGGGCGGGCCAATAATCCCTTAAAGTGAAAATGTACTTACAAAATCTTTATCACAACACATGTGGAGAAAAAACTGAATGCATGGCTATAAGGTCCACGAACTCCTCTACCCTAATTGTGACATTCATAGCTCCTGTGTCAGGGGTTCAGGCCTTGGGCGGGCCAATTTTGCCATATAGTTTTAATGCATACAGTATAAAGTTTAAAAAATCTTCTTTTCTACTCCCACATATATGTAAGAAAAACTGAATTCATAATAATGTAGACCAGAAAGCGCGGTCTTCTACCAAAATTGTAAATTTCCTGTCCCCAAAGGTACAGGTTCCGACTCTAGGTTGGGTCCAAAATGGTCAAATACATGTAGTGTTAATGCATTTAATGTTTACAAAATAAAAGTGTTTCCTTTGATTCTGATGATACTGAATGAAAACTATTTGCAAACTAAGAAAGAAAATAAAGCCTTCTACCAAAACGGTAAATTTTGTTCTCCAAAGTAGGGTTTTGAATCTAGGGTGGGACCAAAACAGTTATCTAGTGTATAGGGTAGGGGTTTTAGTGCAGGGTGTGGCCAAATGGTCATAAAGTGTTAATCTATATTATCTTTAAAAAATGTCCATTGACATAGAATAGAAACTGACTGCATAAAAAAAATTAAGTTGCAATCTTTGATTGATTCATTCTATATTTTTATATTTTCTTTAAAGAGTTTAAAGAAGGGGGGGGGGGGGGGTAAAACAGTTCATGGAGTTATGTTTACTTGCTTGTTCATAATGGAGTTATCTTCCCTTGCGTGTTCAGATTTAGTAGTTTATCATAAAAAATAATGTAATTAAGAAGTTGTACGATTAAAAGAGATATACAAAACAGTTTTTGAACTTCGTGAATAAACAAATAGACTTATCAATAGTACAATAATAATTGGCTAGCCAAAATCACTGTTAAGCAGTGCATGTAAAAAAAAAATTGGGATAAATATTAATGCAAAATGGTGATGCAGCAACAATGGTTGAATATTAAACACTGGAATATGCGAAGGAAGTAGAAACGTAAAATAACAATGGGTTCTATTTTGTCGTTTAATTGCGCCAATTTAATGGGGAGACTTTCTGTCTAGTCCCTTGCGAAGGGGATGAGAGGTTGTTTAAATGAAACATGTATAATAGCAATCCTGTTTTAGTTTATCTTTGAAACCACACACACAAATCTTTCTTGAAAGGTAACAAATATGGGATAATCATTCGCTGTCAGAGTTTTGCACCTTTTCAATATCAGGTCATACACTCTTTTATGATCTTAAAGTTTTTCGCCGAAATTATCGGTTTCATTGTTCTTTGACAATATTTTTTTTTAAAATCCAGAATGAAACTGAATTAAATGCAAATATGAGATTTCCTTGACAGGACTGCGTATGGGTTATGGTATTCAGGTGACTGTTAAGGCATGTTGGCCTCTTGTCTCTTCTTAACAGTCGCAGATGTATATGAGAAATATATCTTTTTACATTATTCATTAGAATGTATAGTTGGAAAATACTTAATGACTAAAACTATTCACTTTTTTCATCGAGAGAAGGACGAAGACGAGCATCTCCTGAACCAGTTTTAACAGAGCGGAAAATGATGCAAACTCTTTGTAAACATTGCAATAATAGAGACCCAAACAGCGCAAACTGTCGATCTGTTTGCCAAGGTATGTATAACACTGATTGAAGCATTAACCAATTCTAGATATATCATATAAAATTAAGTTAATAGTTTTCCTTTTTTTCTTTCCATAGAATCAAACAGCCCCGACGGTAGCAGAGCTTTCTCTAGACAACTCGGAGATTCGTTTTGCTACTTTTGTGAAAACTACCGAAGCAACTGGAGTTATTACCAATTATGCAGAAATCGGTTATGTGCAGCAGGAAAGTAGTGGAAAAAATCGTTATTTTTTGTTTTGAGAAATAATAAAAACAATCTATTTTTTATTCATTTTGCTGTTAAATGAATAAAAGTGAGCAAGCCAGAAATTTGAGATTGTATTAAAATTATACAACTATTGTAAATCTTCGTTGGAAGTGACGTGCAAAATCTAAAAACAAAGATAAAAAAAACTGAAGAATACTCAGCGTCCATTAATAATTGTTAAAAGTTAGCTCGCTTTAACTTTGCATAACTAAACACTTATAATGAGGTAAAAAGAATTCTGAAGTTAAATTAGGTAAGGAAAAGAAAAGTAAGTTACGTGTTTATGTAAAATTTCGAAAATATTTCACTTTGTACATTTATGGGTTTTTTAATATTCGTTCAGGGAAAATTAATAGCTCTTGGTTTAAAAGCTCAACCAACTAAAGCCTCTTAACTACCAGCCTTGGGTCCAGTAAATAAAATTTACTTTACTTTACTTTAATGTCTACTACAAGGTTATCAATCTCTGACATTGAATCAAGGAGAAAATCTTTGGTATCCAATTTAATGGACGAGAAATGCCTTCGTGTGATCAAATATGATCTACATTTCATTTGGTAGCATGCTTTAATTTTCTTATGTTTAAACTAGGTCACTTTCGCAGAAATTGAAATTACTTTATAAAACGTATCTACCTTAATTCAAACCTAATTTCTATGGTAGAATGGTACCATTTTCATACAAAATTGCCTTCTTGGATTGTTCTCAGTTTCGAATCATAGTATTTCTTTGTGTGTTTCTGCAGCTGCGTAAAACAATTATATATTAGCACAAAAGGATAAGCATAATTATATATTTAAACATTTCTCAACCATTCAACAATTCCTCGGAACAATCAGAGTATGTAGTGCATAAAGGATTGCCTTTGATGAGATAAATTGGACTGTGATAAGTTCTAGACCAAACATAAGTAAATTAGTTGAAAAAAGTATCCTTTTTTAATTGAAGATTTATAAGCTTGAAAACAAATGGTAGATTTACGTTGCAATTTTTGTATAGCTAGACAATATTCTCTGTAGGGATTTAATAAATATTCCACTTATTAATTTTTTGGTGACCTAGGGGTTGTAGTCTTTTTTTCGCAATACCATCAAATAAACGGAGAACAACTCTGACGAAAACCCTGGCATTTCTCTGTTCGATTTTTTTTTCGAAATTAAAATCATGCACAATTCAGATGGAATTTAAATATATATACTATAATGTATCTATTTTTACCAAAAAAAAATTCATATCGTTATAACAAACTTCCCGTCTTCACCACCAAAAATGTTGATTTGTGTTCTTGTATCCTATATTTAAATGATCTTTCAAACAAAAATTGCAATTAATTTCATACGTCTCATGAATCCTCATTCACTAAATTTTCATTTTTAATGTTACTTGCATTAGTTGTTTTGAACCAACTGTTGTATGCTTGTGAGTTCTAAAGGACTTGTGAGATTTACATTGAATTAAATATTTTTTTTTAAGATCATCTTTAACTTTTGCATCATGTGTATTCTGCAAACCTGGACACTCTTTCAAAAAAGCGCTAATAAATCCACGCAAGAAATACAATTTAATAATTGTTATTGCTAGTTTCAAACAACTATTTGAAGTTTCTTAATTCAAAACTATCACTGCATTACTAGTGAATGGTTTGTGCAATTGCAGCGATTTGTTTAGCAGTACAACACATAAAAATGGTCTGGGTTTGTATTGAGGATTTTTTAAATATATGTGCATTGAACTCAGTTTGATTGGTCAGCCATCAATGATATATTTACCAGTGTAGTGGTTGTCAGTTTTAATATTAAAAATATTTGCTTTCAGCGTTCAGTGTGGGTGAATGAAATGCCTGAATTCGGTGAAGCATGAATAGTATTATAGTCTATTTATAGGTATGTGTTGGGATAAGCGAAACAACCCAACTTAAGTGCATCCGTATGAAATTCAGGGAGTATTTGATGGTCTAAATAGCTGATAAGATCATTAAAATGTGTTGTTCAGCTTATCTCCACTGTTCCTTTTTGACTGGATTACATCTTCGGAATATGTAGCAAATGGAGTAAGTATAAAGATTTTTAGAGAGGTTCCGAACCGTTGCACGATAATATCTCTACAAAATAATTAAAATGATGGATTTGCGAAAGAGTATATAACGTTAAGTTCGATGTAAGTCATATCTACAACCTTCAACTTCAGGTTTAGTTATTTTCCTTTTTGAAAAATGCAAATGTCGTATCAAATTTTAAAAAGTCATGCATATTCTATTTTCAGAAAATGAAAAAATATAGATTGAATGTTTCTCAAGTATTTGGATTAAACACAGAACTATATTAAGAGATTTTTTAATACTATTTCTTATTAAAAATTTTATTTAAATTTTGGTATGACATTTTATCCAACTTTAATCGCATGATACCATTATTATTTTTATATTAATTGAATCAAACCTTGAAGTAACTAACAATTCGAAAACTGTAAAAACTATAAAGGTATTTGCAATCTAAGAGCAAAAGTATTTTCAATAATTTTCAAAAAACACTGTACCGTTCTTTTTAACTTTGCTTTTTAACAGCTTCCTGTAGATTTTTTCTTAGCTGGGTTTATAAAAATTACAGTCGCTCAATCATTCCAATCCATATTATTTGTATTGGTCCTCATCAAAGCAACACTATATATATCACCACAAAACCCCCAAATGTCAAAAATTCAAAACATTAAGACTAAAAAAGATTTTACACTTACCAAATCTTTTCACCTGTTTTCAGAAAAACACAGATGTTTAGCTATTCAATTTTTCATGCAATGTGTCAAGCTTGTCATTTTTATGAAAATTGAGTAGACTCAGTCTGTCACTTTATTGACATGCTACATGTATCTACAAAGAATGCGCAAACATAATTTAAATATCAAAATTTGGATTGGTAGAAAACATCAATGTTAGTTTCCTTTCAAAAGTATAGCTGTAAACAAAGAAAATCAAAGAACGCTTTTTTCAGTAAAGAAAAAAAAACATCAATGGCGTTTTTCACTAAAGGTACTTTTTAACATTTACTTGTTTGGCTTTAATAGTTTTGAATAACCTGACTGAATTATACAATATGTACCAAATTACTATTGCATTTAACTTAATTATCTTAATCATAAAGGCAATCCATTTTGATGAAAATTACTTATTCAAACTTAATTGCAAAAACCTCATGACATACTTACTGAAAATTCAGAATGAAAAGCAAAATATTCATATTAGTATTTGAAATGAAAGTCTGGTATTACCGATCACAGGCACGACGTTATAAACATGTAACTCTTTTTCTTATAATAAAACAATATACCCTCTACCTAATAAAACAGAAGGTACACATTGCTGCCAGCTTGTCTATACTTACTAGCCTTTTTGCAAAGAAACTACAAAATGCAAGCACCAGAATAACTGCTTACATCTGTGGTATTTCAACACTTACGTGTGAGGTGATGCCCGCAAGCTATAATTGATTTTAGCTGATAAGAAATTATTGTGAAGTTCATCAGAAAGCTACTTTCATTTTCGATAAAGTAGCCCGAAATAGCAAAAACGCTTTGGCTGATCAAAGTCAGCGGTAGTTTGCATCAAAATATATACTTGCAATGAAATGATATTGAATTATTATGTAAGAACGAATATATTTAATGGTAACTTATTTAGAATTTATATAAAAATTATTATTTAACAAATGTTGAACTAATAAAATGAGCCAATTCGTTTCTTGAGTGCGCGATTTTAGTTTTGATGGATAGAACGCTTGCGAAACACGACCTCTGGTGACAGAATGGGATAGAACTTTCCAGAACGGGGTAACCAAGAACGCAGGTATATTCTAGGCATATTTCACTAGTCAATGTCAATTTTGACTGATGAAGTATACCTAGAATATGCCTAGAATGCCTACAGTATCTCCAAAAACGGCATTAACCAAGCTTCTGAGCTTCTTTCTAAAATGATGTCAAATTGAATAAATGTACCGGGATCGCTTTTTACATGATTTGATATAGAACAAGAAATAGTTTTATTTTCTACATAATTCTTTGAAAACCGTTAAGGGAAAAAATATCATTAAATCAATTATGACGTCATAATGGTTCTAGCACCATAAGGACACTCTGGAATTATTTACTAAATCTTGACCTTAAAATTCAAATATGATACTATCTAACAGGTCTATCAACGAACAATGGTACTCAAGTGACCGTCTAGGTCTTTGTCTCTTATGGGGACGGGAATACTTGAACATTTACTTTTATCATTTAATGTATACTTTAACTCATAATTTTGTAAAATTATAAATACATTAATATATGAATGTCTGGCTTTCCTGTATGTTTTTAGACTAGTCCTGATATGTATTTGCTTTGTTTTCAATTTTCATTCGAGAAAAGATAAGACATGTTACAAACAATAAAGGACGCTGATATAGTACTGCTAACCTTTCATTTTATGCATGCAAATAGCTTCACTCAATGCATTAGTGTAAAGAAAGAACAGTACATTTTATCTTTTAAAAAAAAATGTAATTTATTTTTATAAACTAATGCTAAAAGCAATTTGCACTTTTAACAAATGACGTAATGTATCGTTTATGCATTCAAATACAGATTAAAGTCCCTTCAAAAAGTTCACAAGATTAAACATTCAATGACGTGTGCATTCACTACTAAAAGAATATGTGCAAGAAAAGATTGATTTTCAAGCTTTTATATTTCTTTTTAAAGAACAGGTTCTACTTGTAAAATGTGCTGGCAATGAGTTTTTCATTAGTCTTACATTAATTGGGTTTTTTTTTTATTTGGAGAATGATTGGTTTCGAAATCAATTTACACCAATCTTTAAGGCCTGATTTTCGGAGGTCGGATAATTCAGCCTCTTTTTGACAATCCTAAATCAACAAAATCAATGGATCATTGTATGACAATCGCCATTTTAATGTTGTTTCAAAAATCCATATCCCGAGTTACACATTTTTTAAACCAAAACTTATTCTATTTATTTCTTATGTCTTTACTAATATCAATCATTTATTTTGTAAACTACCTTTATATGTTTATTTGATGTTTTCAAAGCGTTGTTATCGCTTTGGTCAATAACAAGTATCTATACTCATAGGCGTCGGAACCGGGGGGGCTAGGGGGGGCTTAGCCCCCCCCCTTTTTTTGCAAAGTTATACCTAACCATTACATACATAACATGATAGAGGGTTCAGCCCCCCCACTTTTTGTCGTAGGAAAGATTAAGTTACCTTGAAAGATTGAGAAGTTAGATTCAGAAGCATACTAGCCCCCCCCCCCCCCCCCCCCCCCCCCCACGGATTAGGAATTTCATGATTTTTGGAAAAAAAATTTGGGTATGTAATTTTTTTTTGGGAAGTATAGGTATCCTCCCCCCCCCCCCCCCCCCCCCCCCCACGGATTAGGATTTCCATGATTTTTGGAATTACTTTTTTCTCAATATTTCTGAGGATTAGTCTAGCCCCCCCACTTTGAATTTGCTTCCGACGCCTATGATACTAAAAGTACAATGTGTTCTATGATATTACTTAACTCGATTGTTTCATCAATAAGAGATGCCGATGCTTTGATTTGCAATCAATAATGAAATTTCCAGCATTTCTGTCTTTAGCGATTGATCATTGACACTAAATAAACTGAATTTTATAACTGCATTTACATCAATGAATATTTTGCATTGGATATATCATAGTGAGCAAAAATGCATTAAGTATTTACAAAAACCTTTCCGATTTCAGCCAAATTGAAAGTTAATGATGATGAATGTTTATGGATGAAGATGAAGTTATATATCCTTTACAAAAAAATAAGGGGATTAAATATGAATGGAACTTTGCAACTTAATGCAAATTCCCTTGA
The DNA here is from genome assembly GCF_025612915.1 of Magallana angulata. Lineage (NCBI taxonomy): Eukaryota > Metazoa > Mollusca > Bivalvia > Ostreida > Ostreidae > Magallana > Magallana angulata. The sequence continues at coordinate 16,809,766 of NC_069117.1, forward strand.
GCACAGTGCAGGATTGTCGACAGACACTTGGTGCGTATGGTAAATACTGTCCAACATCCATCCAATTGCCAACGTGATACAAATATTTGCATTGAATGGGAAGAAATGGGAAAGCTAGAATATACAATCAGGTGTTGAGTGGGACTATAGGTAATGTTTATTGCTATAAGCTGTAAGTTACTCCCACAACCTGACACTTAGAGCACAAATGTTTCTGTCAACGGAATTTATTTGCCATTATCATGAGACTTTTTTCCACAATTAGAATACTATGAAAAAGTGTCATGTCGTTAGTTTACGCATACTTTTGGCAATGTAAGATTGTTACATAATAATTGGCTATTACTGAGGACAATATAATTGGATGAAATTACTTTAAAATATGCGAGTTTTATTGTATGTTCTTAGCCTACCCGAGTGCTCAATATTGCTTTGTCCTTTATATTTCACTTTTAAGGGATGTATACTTTGACAAATAAAGTGATAAAGTGTGAATTTAATTATTGAATAAAATTGCATATTGTGCATACAACACCGAATAAGAAGACCAAATAAGAAGTTAATGATTTAATCTTTAGAAGAAAAAAAGTGGTGGTCCATCATGTAAAATAAGTTTCGAGACAGAAAAACAATTTTAACTGATACAATTGCATCACGAATGACAAGGCAGATCTACTTTGAATCGTTAATATCATTGTACATAATCGGTGATGCATTTGGCCTTTCCTTAAACTTATTTATGTGTCTTTGTTACATAATCAATTATCTCAACAATATAAAACCCAAACAAACTAGAGTGTCTATAATCTGATCTGGGAACCCGTCTATTCGTCCTGTGGTATGTATGATGCTGCACGGTCATTTTAATGGTTGCTCTATACGTGTCTCTAAGGAAACTTAACCTTTTTTTACTTCATCTCAAGATCTCTCAATTTTAAAAACTCTTTTGTCTTCTTCATATTTCTTAATATTGTTTTTTTAATATCTTTATTTCTTTATTTATAAAATTTGCATGCATTGTTCATGTAAAGGGAATTTCTTTCATATATATTAATCAGATAAAAGTTATTATCATAGAGGTATTTTATTTTTTTTTCAAAAAAACGTATTGTAGGCTCCTTTTATTTTTTAAAGGATCGCAGTCATTTTCTTAAAATGAATTTCCGTAAATTTAAAAGCGCTGAAAATTCACAATAGAAAAATTTTTCAACTTTCAACGCCTCAATCTCCACCTTTCATTGTTCAGCCATCTGCAAGTTGTAATTTGCCAAAATCAGCGAAGCGTATTGCGTTCTTTGATGTAACCTACATCGTTAACGTTGCTTATGGCAAGAAACTAAAACAGAGACTGGTTAAATATACAGCGACATTAAATTAATATCTAAAGTAATTTACTTATCTCTCTCTCCCTCTGGATTAAGTGTTGTACGACACCTCATTCTCCTGCATTTAATCATTCTGTCAGAGAGAGAGAGCTCTCCTAACTGTACACAGAGAATGTTGATTACTTCACTCCAAAAGATTCTCCCTCTCACCAGATATCCAATGTACTGCAGGAACCATTCAAGATTGTGGATCGAAGGATTATCATGCACTTATTGCTTCCGATGCTCATTTGTCTAGTGTATCCTGTTTGGATTGTAAACAGCGATCATCAGAAACATCACCAGTTTACCAGATACAGAGGTAAGAAATTTTAACGTACCCATTTCATTAACCTATTGATACAAATTCTCAAAAACATTATCATTGCATGTTTATTTTGTTTAGTTTTTTGTGTTTCAAATTTGCTAATGTTGCCTAAACATTAATGTGTTGCTGCTATTTTTGTTGATTCGTTAAGATGATGCATATAAGTGTTATGTTGTTATTTATGCTGTTAGTTAAAGTACATACACATGTCCCCTCTATATAATGCAAACTTTCTATCTTAATGCTGATTATTTTGAATCCTAAACTTCAAGAAAATATGCGTTATCGAAAACATGACGGCTTGTCTTGGCTCTTGCCAATTTCTAAATTAATTAGTAATCGGCTGGCACCTGGAACTCGATTACCGTGGACATTTCTAATTACAAAATATTAATTAATGCTGTTTTTTTAGAATGTGTACACCTTGCAACAGCATACAGAATAGCATATTGTATGTGCATTGGAAGTATAATATCAACGTTTTATTAAAACTATAAATATTCATCCATTTTACATACAGATGTATATTGTAATTTCAGCATGTTTAAAATTGTTTGAAAGTTACTAGTAAAGTTTTCCCATCAATATTTTCAAACTTAATGATTATCTTGTTTTGTTTGAGTTTTACTTAGTATCACTTTGCATTTATTTCTGTGTATGCAATATTACATTTTTTTACCTTAAACATTTTTGTGTTATGTCAGGCATTCCTTTCTTAGAAAAAATAATTATGCGGCATATGATATAATTAGCAATCTATTGTGTTAATGTGACATTCTTTAAGTCATATTTTGGTTTTTTCTAAGTTACAATATTCATCACACGTTCACTTTTTTATTTCCGGAAGACAATCATCTCGAAGGTTTACATAATAATAACATAACAAAGGAACATGATGAGTGCATACATCATACATTGTATACTGATAATTTGATACTTTAAGTCATATTTGTTATAGTAGGTACATACTCGTTTTATATTCCATAATAACTACACACTTCATCCAAATTTATAATATTGAGACCTAAGTTTATTTGCAATATACAGATATTTCCATAAATTGCTTATTTCTTTTGTGTTTGTACTACAAAACAATCGAATCAATTTGAATATCCTTGGTTTACGATAGTAGTGTAATACAAAATATAATACACTTACGTCTTAAATAAGATAAAATGGACATATAAGTACAAAATGATGATCATCCTCAATCTCCATAATATTGCATAAATCAAATGTCCTATTATTTCTTGATTAATTATCATGTAGAGACAATCTTAAATATGCAATCATATTTTAATACTTTACATGTATTGGTTAAATCTAAAATAGCAGATTCTTTCATCTACCATCATCCAAGTCACCCAAGCCTTAGGCGTATAATTCATTTTTGGTATTCAAAATCCATATGTCATTGTTCATAATCATGTCATCATAACATGTTTTTCATATACAATTTTCACTTTTCACATTTCTTATTTTCAACCAGTATTTAAAAATGTTTTGTTTATTATTAAATATTTTTATAGAAATTATTCCAAATTCGTAATAAACTGCACTTTTACAAGTATTTTTTCGTACTCCATGAATGAATTCTCTTAAGAAGTAATATGTACCCTTTCTAAATCTAACCTTTATGACAACCCATATTTTAGCACAATAACATGGCACACTTTTTACATAAAAATCAAACACGCTTATCTGGGTTTTAACATTAAAATGTTTTATTTTACAAACTACACTAGACAACGTTTTTGTACCTCGTATTACACAGTGTTTCTGCGTAGATGAAAACTTACCGTTATAATTAGACACCATCCCCAAATAGTTAAACTGGTTCACTACTCCAAATTTGTTACCATTGTACTCCGATTTGTCGTAATTATTAATACATTTTTCATTTCTAAAAACTACAATGTGGGGTGGTTGTACATTGACAGTTACATTCCAATCTTCTGTGTATTTATCTGTTTATAGAGTTCATTTAACATTATTTGTAAGTTGTCAGCCGGCTCTGCTATAAGTGCAGTCTCATCTGCCAACATTATTAGAAATATATGAATCATCTGCATTTCAATTGATGTACAATTACTTTATAAAACGTCTTTCAAAATCATTAAGATACACTGAGAATAATATACGTGACAATATTTCACCTTGGAGGACACCTGCTGAGATACTAAATGTATCAATCAATTTTCCTGGTGTTCTATACATGCTCTAACATTTCTGTACAATGACTTAATAATACACAAATTTTCCCTTGTATGCCATCTTCTTGCAATTTCTGTCATAATTAAGATCTATCAATTAAGTCAAATGCCTTTGTATAGTATTTAAAACAACAGTACAACCCTTTTATCACACGTAAAAAAAAATGATATGCAGCTGTAGAATTCTCTACATTATACAAATATGTTGTTGGAAATAAGTTCAGAAAATGGCAATTGTTTTATTTCGTGTGTATCTATAAACGTGAAGACAATTCTTTTATTTACAAGACTCTTAAATAAAAAAAATTCTTCTGAAGACATTGTGTCAAGTTACGAAGAAAAACAGTTATAAACCTTGGATTGAAATTTCAATTCTAAGAGTGGATGCTACACAGTTTCCGTTTGTATTTTGCATTATAATTACTTTTTTATTTTATGAATTATTTTTTTTTCCTTTTTTTTAATTATATCACAACAATTATTAACAACAAGAAATTATGATATGCTTTCTGACGCCTGCAATTCTGCATTTTAATTACAAATTGCACTTTTGTTTCTGTGGTCTAAAAGATTTTGATTGTCTTATAGTAGTAATAATACACTACAGAAACGTTGGGTTAGACGTTAACCGTTAGAAATGCTTCGTTATATATAACCGACAATGACTATTTAAATTACAAGAGCGCTTTGAATAGTACTGGTAACGTTCTCTAAGTTTTAATCTGTATAAAGTAAAATGATGTGTTCAAAATTGATTTCCTGTCTCTGAATACATTTATGGAAAAATTCGCCTCTAAAGTAGAAAGGTAGAAAGACAACACAAACGCTCTCTCTCTCTCTCTCTCTCTCTCTCTCTCTCTCTCTCTCTCTCCAATTTCCACAGACATAAACCTTCCTTGATCTAATGAAAAAAAAAGACTCAAGGCCATTTTACACACTAATACTCTTCTTGAATAAAAGCTCTCTAATTGTTTAAAATAAGCTAAGATACGTACATTTTGAAGAGCACGCGGGCAATAAAACAACACAAAAACTGAGCTATTAGCATGAAGCTAATCCATAATATCGTTCATTAGCACACATTCCTTCTTTATTTATTCAATTTTGAGTTAAATTCATATTACTAGAATTTGCAACATGGCACTTTGATTTTTAAATTAAAATGTATTTCAGTTTACGAGATTAACATTATAATAAGTTTAGTTTTGCAAATACCAAACAATTCACTACAATAACAATTCTATCCTGTGCTCCTTAACATTTGCATTTTATATTTATTTTCTAACTAATAACCATTTAAAAAGTTTTATTTAACATTTTTAAAATCATCAAGTTTAAAAAACAGAACTGTAACCTGCCACTCGTTTTTGAAACAGCCAAGCTACTCGTGAATTGGTCAATTTCGAACTCACAGTAATATCAAATAAAAAATTGTTAACACGTACATCAACCTTGCTAGCCAAATTGAAGAATTTTCTACTTTTAAAGAATCTGTTTGTTGATATACCAATGTAAACATAAAAAAGAAATCCACAAACATTGGTTATTTTCACATAACAATTATTTTCCCAAACCTTGCATCTGCAAAATGTCTTGTAAACAATATAAACTTGTTGATATTTAGTAGTATGATTGTTATAAAACGTTTATTTTTCGAACAGGTTTTTATTCATTGATTCTGAACAGTTTCTAGATGTGTAAGGTCCTACAAAACCTGCTGATTGACTCATGCAAAAATAGACATCTGTTTTGCTTTTTTTTTGTTTGATGCCTTCCAACAAGCCATGCATGAGGCTGTCCTTTAAATGGGTTTATAAAAATGATATTAAAATGGAAATAGCTTCCGTAAAAACATGACAACTGGAACTTGAAATAAATACACTGTATTTCAAAATTTCTCATAAATCATAAGATATAAATAGCCTTGGTTTTGTTTTAACCTGGCGATGCGTTTTATTTAGATTTTATTGAGTCGTACAACTCTCAGAAGGACAGATAAAAAATCTCTGGTTTCATTAGTTTCTAATATGTTAATCTTTTAACAGTTTGTGATATAAAACTGCATTATCTAACTATAGAACCTATACATATGTAGTATTTAAGATCAAATATCAAGAAATTGAAATACATGCAATTAAATGATACGTTGAAAAATTATCAAAAATGCTGCTTGCAATTACTTTAAAGTACGTCGAAACACAATGAACCTTTGTATACATACGAAGGCATTTTCCTTTTATTAACAGCATACAAAGACCATCTGCGTTTATGTACATACAAATTATTAATGTGCCTGTTTCAAAATTCGTTTAGCATTTTTTGAATTTAGAATTTTTACATTGTGGTCATTGCCTACAAAGATGAAGATGTGGTAGGCTGCAAAGCAGGGCAGGTAGTTTTATAGTCATAGCATTTGTCATAGTCTTGTGAACTTGTTGGTGGTGCGGTCTTTTCTCGTATAGTAAGTAAGTTAGGTTAGTTAAGAAACATGCATTATGTGTCGGAACGTTGTTTGACTTTAAATCGCAGGGCCAGCTTGATGTATGACTGTACAGAAATAGTTTAAACGAGTTTTAATGACATCATTACTCACCTAACTGGCACCAATATAACTTACTAATTTGTGCAGGCAAAAAAGATATTTGTGTTTTACTTGAGGTCTTCTGTACCTCCGTCTTTGTTGTTTATAAAACCTGTGCCTTTGAATCATTCAACATAAGAACATTGACTATTGACGTGTCCTCGGATTTTTCAGACCAGCAAACAGTTAAATGACAAATCTGACATGGTCCATATAATATTGTAATTTACTCTCATTCTATGTAAATGCGGTTTCACGGGATATCGTGGTGCTGTGGTTGTTATTCCGCAGGAATTTGGTATCATAAGTGAAATCTCTTGACATCTCGTTATGTACATTTATAGCATTTTTATTCAAAAAGATTTGTATTAATTTATGTATGTTTTTATCAGAATTACATATAGCAGAACATCAATAAATATCTTTTACATAATTCTAATATTTCATTACTTCCTCTTCTAATTTGTCTTTGTTCTAAACAATCGGCATCCTTACATTCAACATTTTTCTATTTCATTTGTGTGAAAATAACATTTATACATTGTGGACATCACTTTAGATAATTTCCAAGTTTTAGTTAAAATTCATTTATTTTTATTTTTTTATTTTTTAAGATCGCCATCAACATATTTTCCGGGACATTACAAATTTAACCTTGCGCTTTCTGCACCAGAAGACTGCTACAACAATAACACCGACCACTTCTATACCGCACAGTCTTAAAGGACTGTAAGTATTCCTCCATTATATTTCAGTTTATTTTACTTATATCTATATTTGCTTTAAATGGTGCAGTTTTATCAACCACTAATTCAACTATATTTCATAATAGTTGTGTCCAAAAGCAATTTGAGTTTTCGAGGCTCTTCTTGGTAGACTAGATTTGGAAGTTTAGGCTATTTTGGTTAAACACTATTCTGGTTACATGTATTTACTGCAGCAAAAAACAAATTTGCTTTTCATAGATGAACAAACAAAATAAAAACCCAACCATAAATGAACGCAAAACCACACCTTTAGATCATAAGAATAATATATTGTTAAGACTTAAACGACAAATGATGAAATTTACAGACATCGTTAAATACAATCTCGGTTGTAATTTGACAAAACATGCTTCAACTCCCAATTTATAATGGTATCTTTGTGTACAACTTCCACACAAAATTAGCCTTATGAAATTCATATGCTCTGTCAGGTTTACAATTTTTAACAACATTCATTTTCTAGATAATTTACTTGTAGAACTTCTAATAAAGATACACGTATGTATTTTTTTTTTGCTTGTTCGCCACATTGTGAAACCACAAGGGAGATTATACGTTTATTATATGAGCAACATTTTGCAACGAAATTGCTAATCTGGCGTATATGTATATCAGTGGTAACCTATGTATATTTATGAAGCTTTTTTGAAATTCTTATGTTTTATTTTAAGGTAGTCCATCCATAACTATCATGTTTCATATCTAATCGATTGCAAGGTTGATAACTAAAATCTTAGTGTGATTTTAAGGGGTTTATTAAATAGTAAAGATATATCTTTAAGATTTTTTTAAAAATATTGAATATAAACAAATTTATCACATATTGAAGTTAACATTGAAGTCTATGGAAAAATATGTATTTTTAAATATATCTTTATAGTATGAATAATTTTATCACAAATCTCTTGGTAAAAAGTTGCAAAAGCTTTCCCTTTCTTTGAAAATGCCAAAAAAAAAAATCATTTTTATAAATGGAATTTTCCTCATTTTTGCAAGGGGCAGACAACTCTTTTAAAAGTTCCAAGTGCAAAAGGTTCATTTAATTGACTGCATACATATCCCCGAGTTTGGTTTATGTCAGCCTCATAATTATCTTAGAATAGGTATTCAATGTAGTTTATATAAATCAAAATTGTTAAATTCACCCTAGTTTTGGATGGACTGCCTTAAGGAATAAATTGTATATGTTTTAACGTTATTTTCACTGTGAAAAGGTTTTATTGACATCCTCTCTATTTTATTGCATACAATATAAGAAAAATATACAATGTGAGAACAATTTGAATTGAATTGTGTACTTTGCAAGAAGTTGTTGTCTAATTATTGTAGGAGAAAGAAATTCAATTTCAGATAACCGTATGTAATATTCAAACCGATCTCGATAAGTATTAAGACAAAAGAGACACCTTAGATCTGCAATAGAACTAAAACAGAATGAAACACTCTTGGACATGTGTTTTTTGGTGTAAATTATCATGCTCTGGTGTACGACAGATGCGCTTGAACGATTTGACAAATACCCGTGTGTAATAAGTCGGTGTTCCAGTGGTCCTTGGTCCATTCACAACGTCAAAAATAAGTCTTAGGTTTGACATAGTTATTACCAACGACAAAATTACAAGCAGTGACCAAAACCATCTGTTGAAACAAACCTGTCAAAGAAACTCAAAATCTAAAACAACCAATTTCAGTGGTCAAATATCAAATTGAAGAATATTGTCATATTTATACATAGATATTTCTTAATTAAAAAAACAAAACAAAACTATATATTGATATAAAAAAAGATTTTTTCCAAAGAGTTTTAACCTTTGAATATTTTTTGTATTCTTAACGTTTCAGACATGCTCGTAAATATTTTTAAATCACGCCCCCTTTATATTGAGTATTCTTGTGTGCAATAAAGACATTACATCTGTTCTGAACAAAATTTTAACGAAGGAACTTCAACACACGTTTTTTAGATACACGCAATCATACATGGTAAAGTGACAAATGTGGTCAAGAGTAATTAGATACCTCCAGGTAGTCTTTTTATAATGAGCCTATTAGACGTATACCTACACGAATACAGGAAAATTAATTGGAAATAAACATAGTAAGCTGGATTTAAAAGCACTTGCTGTTATGAATTATGTTTAATTATCATAATGTCTTCTGACTTGCTTTCACTTTTTTCGTTATACCTATTAAATCATATTTCGTTATGAAAAGTTAAGTCATAAAACTTTGTAATATGGATTTTTATTTAAATAACAATCATTAATTAAAATGTGGTTAGTTTTTAGAGTCAATTCTCTTTCAAAAAATTTTCATTTTTAATACACTTTAACAAAGATGTCTCTTCATCACAATGATAGTATTTAAGTCGGCCACTTAATTTGAAAACAAAAATCTGACGAATTTAACAGGTTACGTAATAAATGAATTAATAGGACAGAAGTGGAGAAAAACTGTGTCACACGAGAGCATTTTAATCCAGTGAGATCAAACAGAGATCGATTAGCAGGCACTGCTTTTGAAAACTTTTTAAAATAACAGAAAATGGACAATAAATGTAAAAACACTAATAAAATTCTGAAACTGCCTAAACATGTTATAATAAAACTTGTATCTAATAAAACTGCAATATGATACATATATCGCTTCAGTTTTTCATCATACGTTAAAAAATTTAAGAAAACTGGTCCCTGACTTTAATCTATCCATAAATTTAAAAGGCTTTGCTTTTGAAAACGAATACTGCAAAGCAATCGCAAAAAATGTATCATTTGTGAATTTAAAATTCATAAATTTTAAGAGGATGTGAAGGAACCCATTCATTGACTGTACTGATATCTATATCATCTCTTTTTAGAATTGTGAGGAACGAGAAAGACATCATGGTTATAGAGCTGTGTCAGTATTTACAGCAGAGGAGATCACCATCATGGTTCCATAGATACTTTTGTGTCAGAGATTTCAATCCAATCTGGTGACACTGTCCTCTGTCTAGGAGTAAGTTGCCTTTTTGTGTGAAACCATTTTATCGATGTAGTATTAATGTTTCGTGCACAACCAATATATTCAAAATGAAGTAAAATTTAAGCTATTGATATTAAGTAATTCAACTGTATATAAATGAACATTTTATATTTTATGTGAAGCTTATACAGCTTTGCAATTCATAGTTTGCAAGAAATGCATTCTTTTCTTTTCTTTTTTACGTAATTAATCTGGTATGATAGGCAAAAATTATTATAATTCTATATATATATATATATATATATATATATATATATATATATATATATATATATATATATATATATATATATATATATATATATATATAATACAGCTGCCTTGTATTATTTGTGACTATATTGCAAACGTTCTTCGAATTTGCGTCCAATATGGCTTTTGTAACTGATGTTTCTTTTTCCCTTGTTTCCAGGTTTAAGTGTGTTTGTTCTTGTCACGGTATTTGTATCCAGCATAAAGGTTATGCTAATGACTGCAAGTAGCGGTGGTCTATCCAGTGTATGTACCATGTACAAAGGGGACACTTACAGTGTGATATAATGGTGAAATATGACAAAAATGCTGGAAATTAGTGATATTTATTATTTATAAATCATTTGTGTACTTTTTGAAGTGTGTACATCCTCCTTTCTCATCAAAGCTTAGATTTCTCATTCAAAGTCATATTCAGTTGGATATCAAATGAACGGTGTTGTATTTTTAGTTCTTTCTGTAATACTAAGTATTGTGATTTCAAATTATTATTATCTATTATTAAACTTTCAGATATGATACAGTATCAATCATCGTTTTTAGATAGTTGTTAACAACATGTTCAGTGTATGTCACAATGAATCCTTGGTTTAACACGATTTGATATTTCGTCATGTATTTTTCTTTTTTTCTTTTTTAATTATGTATGGATATACTTCATGTTTATTGGCACAGAGGAGAGAGAGAGAGAGAGAGAGAGAGAGAGAGAGAGAGAGAGAGAGAGAGAGAGAGAGAGAGAGAGAGAGAGAGAGAGAGAATGAGAATGAATTCTGCTACTTGTAAAATTGTGAAAACAATCATTTTAGAAAAAGAAAATACGTGTTTTATACCTTTCTCAGTTTTTATTCGTTAAAATAAATTCCTTAACAATATAAACTATCAATTTTATGAATATTGAGTGGTATTGTTTTTAATTTCATGATTCGAATTTTTAAAAAAATACACTATGTATGAATTTTGATACTTACATCACTAGGAACACACAATTTAAAAATTTTAATTGAACAAAATACTTCACCCGTATTTCATCCATCATTATAAGGACTAAGCCTTGTTGACCTCTGTAATCAAGCTATTTGCATACAATCAGTTCATTAATTTGTTAATTATTATACATGTAATTTGTTGTTTTATCACTCAGGTCAAAATGGTACGATTCTACAATATAGAATTAAATGTCGGACAGTGTTTTAAATGAGAGCACGATTGCAGTCGATCCTCCGGTGAATGACTTTAGAAAATGCCAAGTCACGACAAGGTGATTTGGTTGTGTTTTAATTCTCTCTTGTTATATAACTATTGTCAGCGAAAAGGACAATTAGCATATTACGGAGATAAGATATACTGCGCGGTGAAACATATCTGTGTATTGAAAAGGTCAGGGTCATAGTGATTTGTTATATTTCGTTATATTGAATCTATATTTAGGATAACACATGTAAGGGTAAACTTTGTTTTGCAATTTTCGGCTTTTTCTGACTCGGGCAGTAATATCCAATAAAGGCCGGATTTTTATTTTATTTTTTTTTTGGCTACTGTATATATTTAATTTATTACAAATAACTATAATGCATGATTGAAAATATCGTGGTTTCAAAATTATATATGTATGATAATGGTAAGTTTTTGCTGTGAAATAAAAATTTTATATAAAATAAGCCTATAAGAAGGATGCAAGACAGATTCTATAATGCGTAAATCTTATTCTGGACAAGAGGTTATGGGGCATATCGCTCACCTGAACAACAGGTCTGAAGTGCACGAGTTCTTAATAAATATTTTTTTTATTAAACTCTAAAAGGAGAAGTTGGAGAAGGTTAGGTGGTACAAAATTGAAGTAAATGTAGTTTTAAACTTTATTGGTATATGATGCTTTAATAATAAAGTCACGAGTTGAACAATTATATTTTATATCGGACACTTGAAAAAAAAAGGTTTTCAATGATATACTAATACGTATGCTAATGTCTGGCTTCATTACTGTTCAGTGTTGAACTGTGAACCACTCACTTGTCTCCAGTATTGATTCCGGGATCAGGGTTGGGACACTATCTACACTATACATGTATCATGAACCATCCACAGTAATACAACAAATCATAGAGTTGTAGTTCTGGAGAAGATTTTAAAAGATTTTTCTCTTTATATTTTTCGAAGTTGATTTATGAACCCTTTCTGGGGCTTCAGTATTGGTCCAGGACATGGCTTGCACAGAAATATCACAAATTGCAGTTTTTAAGAAGATCACTTCCTATATATTTATTCCTTAAACTTTGAACCCCTTCTAAAACTCCAGTATTTATCGAGGGGTTTAGATAAGAACATTTTAGAATCTACACTTGTCTATAAGAGGGTGTCTGTATTGTCACTTATTTTATCACTCTGGCCAATTTTCTGATAAGTGGTAAAAAAGTGGTGCAATATCGGTCCATGTTACCATTAAGGAAATGGAAAACTTGTATTTTAACCCCTCTTTGGACCCCAGTATGGTCCTGAGATTAACGGTTAAAACATTTTTTTTTAAATCTTCAATACGCATAGAAGCTTGATAATAAATCATAATAATTATAAATTATAAATGGTTCTTGAGTAGATTATTTTAGGACACCGCCCTGTTTTCGCAAGAGAAACTTTCTCTTAAAGAATATGTTTAGTTTGATAAAGGCCAGCAAATTTAGGAAAATTAGTGCGACTTAAAAAGAAGAAAGGACGGCCAATTGGAAGGAGAAAACGCACGGACGACGGACATCAGGTGATGATCAGCAAAGCTCACTTCAACATTCGGTTGTAAAAAGAGTATCAGAGAATAGTAAAGAGTGTAAATTAATTTGTAGAATTATCTAGTTAAGCCTGTTAAACTATACTGATCCGTCGTAGAGCCATATTTTTCGACTACATCGATAGTTCTAGGTACAGTCTCTGTGTATAACAGAATGCCTCCCATCTGATGAGAACCATTTTTACCAGGCCGACGTTATTGCTTCCTTTAGTCGTACAGATGATTCAGGTAATTTAAAACGATAAGTCTCTATAAATTTGCAAGTATTCAGAAAAGACATGAAATAAAGGACTTGCAATGCCTTTATCTTACGACATTTCATTTTACAACACAAACTATCTTAAAGTCAACTTGGCACAGAATAGTGACACCTTATGACATTATGCCTTTGTCACTGGGCTTCCAAGAGAAGAATGAGGCGTCGGTCCGTTTTGCAAAAGAAACTACAATATATTCCAAATCAGGAACCGGACTTCTGATACACATTTTAAAAAATTAACGGTTTTGTTGAGGAGCCAAAAGATTCTGGTTTGGTTTCATTTGTATGTTCTGTTGTACAATGTACCTTGTAATCAGAATAAAAAATCTTTTACCGACTTTTACACACATATTTCGCCTTCATCGTGAATTTCATATTTAAAATAGGAAAACCTCCGAGACAGTGACAAATGGTTTCTGTATACTGCTTTGCCAGATTTCATTTTCTTTTCACATCATTCGTCTTTTAAAAGATGGAACCGCATGGTATGTTCCTTGAATGGACATTAACAGCACTTATTTACGGGGAAACGTGTCGGAGATGACACTATCCCCTATACAATATACAGCGTGTTTTGGTCCGAAGTTCAATAGTTTGTATGCAAGACCAAGAGCTATTAGATTTATTGTTAATGACATAATGACACAACTTAAATTACATATCGGTTTGCATGTTCAATGTCATTAATCAACCAATTTAATTCATCTAATTTTACTACGAACATTAATATAAACTGGCCATAAGAAAAAACGGTTTACATTCATTCGGTTTCTAGCCAAAGTCAAATGCTTTTTTGTATATATTTGTTTCATTGAATAAAATGAGAAGTAAATGATAAAATGAAAACAAAGTATCTGCAAGGTCATCCTTCTATTAATTTTCCAGAGTCATTTGCTCTTATAAATTTCAAAGAAAAAACTTACGAGATAATATTGTGAACGGGATAACCTTTCTAATTACGGAGTTCACGATGGAGAAGGTTCGTTTATCTTAATGGTATAGGAGGCCATCACGTAAAAACATTACAAACCACATCGTTTTGGATGAATTCTCCACATTAGGGTTCTAGGATCCCTATTCTGCGGCAAGATACAATGTTATACACAAAAATATTTTGTTCTTCGCAGTACATTGTATAATTCAAAATAAGATAGAACCTTATCTTTGGCATGTTTTAAAAATACTAGTGATAAATTATATAGTAATTCAACACAGCCACAAAAGGCATGTATTAGTTTACCATTTATTGTGTTCAGACTTACAGAACTTAGCCACTGGACTTATAATAGAATAACCAAACAAAGTCAAAAACAGGCCTCGGACCCTCACCCCGTCAAACACATTTATCCAACGGTCCACCCCAACCCCCTCCTTCTGGCAGACATACATGTAATTCTCCCTCGAATCCTCCCTACGGCAATTTGCACACTTTTCACGTACTGGGAAAAAACCTTTTAATATTTTTTTTTATTCCTATTTGTTGAAAAAACAAAAGGCCAATGGGCCACATCGCTCACCTGAGCAAAAACAGACATAAAATCAGCTTTATGAAATAATATCCAAAATATCGGGACAATGAATAAGTAAAAAGATAAGGTATTAAAAAAAATTCAAAATTTTCTACAGATGTTCTTATGTTGAGCCCTTTTTGTATCTAAAATATTTCATAGTTTACATCACATATTGAACATTTCCATTCTAAAAAAGATCTTAAACAACTGTTCATATAAATATAAACCTACATCAAACTTTGAACCCCTTGTGCGGCCCAAGAGTTATTCAGGGCCACAGTCTAAACAAATGAGAATCAACAAATGTCAATATGCTTGCATATTATCAATATTATATTATATTTTTGAGAATAATCAAATTTATTTCCTATGCAAAAATTTGACCCCCCCCCCCCCCCTCCATTATAGTCTCTTCATTTTTCATTTGATTTTAAAGATTTTTTTCTATATATACCGGTATATTACACTACACTACCTGATGATGCTTCTAATCAAGTCACAACTTTTCTGGCCAATTGATTTTGGAGAAGATATTTCTCTACACATTCCTACAATGTATGTAAAATTCTACCCCCAATTGTTGCCCCACCATACTCCCGGGGATCAAGATTTGAAAAAAACTAAAATCTACACTACCTGAGGGTGCTTCCACACAAGTTACAGCTTTTCTGGCCAAATGATTTTTGAGAAGATTTTTCTGGATATATTCCTATGCATTCGACCCCCCACCGTGGCCTCAATCTACCCCCTGGGTTCATGGTATGAACAAACTTGAATCCACACTACTTGAGAATTCTACCATACAAGTTTCAGGTTTTTTGGCCAGTTGAATTTTGAGAAGAGAGATTTTAAAACATTTTTGCTATATATATATATATATATTCCTATGTAAAAATTTGACCCCTAAATGTGGCCCCACCATACCCCCGGGGATCATCATTTGAAGAAACTTGAATCTACAATACCTGAGGATACTTCTAACAAGTTGAAGCTTTTTTGGCGGATTGAATTTTGAAAAGATATTTCCCTATACATACCTATGTAAAAATTCGACCACCAGTTGTGGCACCCACCTCACCCCCAGGATCATAATTTTATAGAATTTGAATCAACTCTACCTGAGGATGCTTCCACACAAGTTACAGCTTTTCTGGCCAATTAACTTTTGAGAAGAAGATTTTTAAAGATTTTTTTTCAAAATAATCCTAGCTACGCAAAAATTTGACCCCCAACTGTGGTCCCATCATACCCCTGGGGATCATGTTTTGAACAAACTTGAATCATCTCTACCTGAGGAAGCTTCTACACAAGTTACAGCTTTTCTGGCTGATTGATTTTTAAGGACTTTTCTCGATATATTCCTATGTAAAATTCGACCCCTGATTTTGGCCCCATCCTATCCCCGGGGATCATGATTTGAATAAACTTGAATTTTCACTACTTGAGTATGCTTCCACACAAAATACAGCTTTTCTGGCCAATTTGTTTTGGAGAAGAAGAAGAAGAAGAAGAAGAAACCAACAAATTTTTAATATTTCTTAATTATCTCCCTTAAAATGAGGGTGTTGCCCTTCATTTTAACAAACTTGAATCTCCTTTACCAAAGTATGCTTTGTGCCAAGTTTGGTTGAAATCAGCCCAGTGGTTCTGGAAAAGAAGTAAAAAATGTAAAAAGTTCACAGAATAGTCCAGAATATTCTATTAATAAACTAACCTACTAAATATTACAAGACAGATGGACAGACAGACGGATGAACGCCAGACAAAAAATGATCAGAAAAGCTCACTTGAGCTTTCAGCTCAGGTGAGCTAAAAATCAAATAATTTAAGACAGTTAAATTACATTGCTTTGCCTTCAAATTTTCTCTAGCAACTCTTCAAAGGCATTTAAATACAACATTACACTTTATCCATAAAAGATGGGAGAAATGGATAAAATAACTACAATGTATAATAGTAATTAGACTAAAGTGCTCTAAAAATAAAATAGTTTTCTATGACCCAATTAAACATAGCAAATATATATATATAAGCATAACTATTATCATAGTTTCAAAATAAAGGTTCAATAAAATGAATACACGATACAACAAATAAAAAGTAGGAAATCCGACTAAAATTCAAAGCCTCATAAACTATTAAATACTACATGTTTGTATAGATGAACAAACTTTTGTATTTCAATGAATTTTACAACTTAAGGACAATTGATTGAATTATTTTGAAGTGAATATGGAGAGAGAGAGAGAGAGAGAGAGAGAGAGAGAGAGAGAGAGAGAGGTGTTTACATTCAGATTGGCAGTGACTGTAAGACATACAAATTTAATATATGAACATTATCGCATCAGTTGCACAAAGAATACATGTAAGGGATAAGGAGTTAGTTTTAATCTGACCTGCTAATTGTATGTATAAATATAATTTTAAATAACTTACATCAAATTGCATGAAAAGGAATACAAAGTATAATCAAAATATAGTTACTAGTATTTCTACAATCCTTGTGCACATAAAAATATGGACAGTGATGGTTGTAAACCATGACAAACATTAAACATTTCAGTGTATATCTATGATACACCTATTCCACAAAATGTAAATATTAGTGGCAGTACTTTTTGTAAAACCTCCAAAAACCATACCTGGTAGATGTATATAAATCTGAGTTTAATGCCATATCATCAAAAAGATTTCATGATTACTTGATATGTAATAAAAAAAAAATCATGAACACTTATATGTGTAACTTTTGATGAAAAATTAGGTTACCTCATGTGTAAAACTGTATAAACCTTTGATGAATAATATGGTGACCTCATGTCATAATTTTTTTAGTGCTAGTACTTGAAATAACGTTACAATCATTCACTCTGATTTCCAGCACAGACTACATGTACACTATATATTTTCAAAACTTGAATTTGTGTAAAATTGTCCCCGGTGTATTTTTTTAAATGCTATCATTCAATACAACTCAGCTTCTAGAGAAAGACATAAGAGGGTGACTGGAGGAGTAGCCACTTGTTATGTTAGGGTCTTCCCTGGTTCCCACCTCACTGACATGGTATTTGTTATTTTGTGTTTTCCTACACAAGTACTGTCTGACTAAATCAGCAGTCAATGACAGGGTCACTATGGTAATGAGTGAGATGGCCATGGCGAAACTCCGGAAGGGGAACTGCTGTCCATTATCCTTGCTGTACATTGGATACTCGATAAATGGCTGCCAGTCCAGCAGGACTTCCCCTGCACCAATCCGAAGAAGAGTTCCAACCAGGAATCCTGGGATAGCTCCGTAAACGTTGGTCTTCTTGAAGAAAACAGCACAAAACAGTTGTGGTAGAACAATCACAAAGACAATGTCAGCTGCTAAGACAAATAGTCCATACACTATGGGTACAAAGAGAGAGACCAGGGTAGCCAGTGTACCAACACAGAATATAGAGACAGTCTGTACCCACAGGGTTTCTGTGTCCTGGGCCTGCAAAATAAGCAACATTTACATGTAGATATTTAATATCTATATACATTTAGATATTTAATATCATGTTAAAGGTAAAACTTAAGAATATTTAATTTTCTTATATTGACATGCAAACTAAAGATAGCTAGCTATTGTCCAACAATGGGAAACAACTAGATTTTTCAACTTATCATACAAAATAGCATAGGAGTGTGTACTCATACTGTACATGCTGAAAAAAGAAAAACAAAGAAATACACCTTGTGTAATATCAGTTACAAATATTCTTGATAGTTATATATATATGCTATTGTCTTTATCGCAGAACCACCATTTTTGTGAGTTTTACCTTTTTTCTAATGATCTTTTTATAGATGTTATTGGTAAACATAGAACTTGAGCCAAGTATTGAACTATCCATTGAGGACATCACAGCTGCTGAGATTGCACCAAGACCTTAAAAATAACATAAGATATCCATGTACAATTCCGCAAATAATTTTGCAATACTGATGGTACAACAAGATCATTTTATGTAAATTTTACTCTATTGTAGTAGAAAATTGTTGCAACCTGTCAAAATTAACTTTGGTCAGCTACAAAGAAAATGGCTGCATGTTATTTTTTTTATATCAAATATCACTGTTATCTAGCATTGATTGTCATTGTAATCTTAGGTTATGTGAATTTGGGTTACTGTCACTAATCTTCAGTCAACTAGTACATAACTACTGTAAATTAGAATAATGATACTGTATTTTTAGTCCCTATTACTGTTATTGCCATCTTCAAATAATTTTAACAGTCATTCTGGATCATTAATAATGTTGTTTTCAGTCAATTTGTGAAATAATATTGGCTCCCTCTATCAGTCATCATTAGTCAATAATTACAATAATCTCGAGTCAGCTGTTACTTTTTCCTTTGATAGGTACTTATTGATACAGATTTTTTAATATCCCAAAATATTTTTCATCTTGAGCCACTATGCTAATGAATTCTAGATCCATGTAAGCAATGTTAAAAAAAGAATTGCACGTTTCAGCATATTGCATACCTAAAATAGCAACCCAGTTAGGTGTGAATTCATGTAGAACATAGGGCAGAGTCATGCTTGATTGATTCAATGCCATAGGGGAGGCACCAAGTGTAGTGTTGCTCCAATCTACAAAGAATATCAGCAAGAGGCCCATGGGCCACATCGCTCAACTGAGGAACAATGGGTATGATAAAATCAGCTTAATGAAGTCATAATACAAACAATCTGGACAATGTACAATAATACATGCAGATCCTGTATAAATAAAATCCATTTTTCCCCCTGGATATTCTTATGTTTATAATCATTAGTCCCTTTTCTAACAGGATGATTTTACAGTCATATCACATGTTGAGTATTGCAGTCCTCAAAAAGATCCTTTACAATTGTTTATATATGGGATATTAAGCTACATCAAACTCTGAACCTTCTTGTGAGGCCGAAGAATTGTCCTGGAGCCAAAGTCTTAACAATTATAAAGAATCATCTGGTTGATTAGTTTCTGAGAAGAAGATTTTAAAAGATTAACTCTATATATTCCTTTGTAAAACTTTAACACCCCCCCCCCCCAATGTGGCCTCACCCTACCCCAAAGGATCATGTTTTCACAACTTTGAATCTACACTACCTGAGGATACTTCAACACAAGTTTAAGCTTTCCTGGCTGATTAGTTTCTGAGAAGAAGATTTTTAAAGATTTACTCTATATATTCCTATGTAAAAATTCGACCCCCATTGTGGCCCCACCCTACCCCTGGGGGTCATGATTTTCACAACTTTG
Source organism: Magallana angulata (assembly GCF_025612915.1). NCBI lineage: Eukaryota > Metazoa > Mollusca > Bivalvia > Ostreida > Ostreidae > Magallana > Magallana angulata. The sequence continues at coordinate 16,830,127 of NC_069117.1, forward strand.
AATCTACACTGCCTGAGGATGCTTCCACACAAGTTTCAGCTTTCCTGGCTGATTAGTTTCTGAGAAGAAGATTTTTAAAGATTTACTCTATATATTCCTATGTAAAACTTCGACCCCCCCATTGTGCCCCACCCTACCCCCAGGGATCATGATTTTCACAACTTTGAATCTGCACTACCTGAGGATGCTTCCACATAAGTTTCAGCTTTCCTGGCTGATTAGTTTTTGAGAAGAAGATTTTTAAAGATTTACTCAATATATTCCTTTGTAAAACTTCGACCACCCCATTGTGGCCCAACCCTACCCTTGGGGGTCATGATTTTCACAACTTTGAATCTACACTACCTGAGGATGCTTCCACACAAGTTTCAGCTTTCCTGGCTGATTAGTTTCTGAGAAGAAGATTTTCAAAGATTTACTCTATATTTCTATGTAAAACTTTAGTTTAGTTGAAATTGGCCCAGTAGTTCTTGAGAAGATGTTGAAAATGTGAAAAGTTTACGGACAGACAGACAGACGGACGGACGGACAGACAGACGGACGACAGACAAAATGTGATCAGAATAGCTCACTTGAGCTTTCAGCTCAGGTGAGCTAAAAATGGATAAGTACATGTATATAGGTAACTGCAAAATTGAATTAAATATTTTTTTTTACAATGTTTATCTTTATGCTTGTTTGATTTGCATATAAATGTACAGAATAGTGAATTTTAAATAAATCCATCTAATCAAAGATAATCTGTTCCATGCACTTAACATAAATCAACCCCATAAATCTTTTTCCCTCTGTCTATGAAAAAAAACCAGAGTTCCTATTGAAATAGCTCTTTAAAAAATGTGAGTATGTGTTTAAGTCTGCAATTTCATTAGTTTAATTCTCTTTCAGTCTGATCTTATAGATAAATTGCTCCATTGATTATCTGATAATAAGCATATTCTGACCCTTTGCCTGGCTTTGTCTTATTCGTTACCCAGATACAGTCTTACGGTACATGACTTACTGGCACTCACTGCCACCGCCCCAATAACCACTGAGGGAATGGCCAGGATCACAGCACTGAACGCCCCCACCACTGACAACAGCTGGGCCTGTCTACCACTTCTGACAGAGAGCACTCTCTGGAAATAGGCCTGCCAGGGAATGGTTCCAAAAATCTGAAAAAATGCAATAACACAATCATGTGAGAAATCTAAATGTGGAAATAACAATTTTTGTGGAGCCAAATACCAGACTTTGTAGTTTTTTAAGATGGCTGACTTGATTACTGTATACAAGAAATGCTTGCCCCGTTTTATTTTCACCCCTTTCGCCCTCGTTGTTAGCTGGCAAATTTAAGACTTTACGAATTTCAATGTCTCAAGTTATCTCTTTTGCAACACGTCTGAGTGAATTCGAGAATGTAAGAAACTGTTTGCAAGTGTAGAAGGATGAAAATTACATAGGGCAAAAATAACCTTGTTTACAGTATATATTTTGTTTTATATGCTTATATCTTTAATTAGTTTTTATGCTATGCTTTTATGATAAATCCTTTTATCTTTGAAATTTTACATATTTAAGTAGTTTCTTTTCCCCGTACCTCAATGAAAATTATTAATCTGACAAAAATTATCATTTTAGATGAGCATTACCATAGCAATGAATAGGTCAATCCAAGGACTGGTGATGCTTGGGTCAAATTGTCCAATCCATACTTCTGATGATGCCGCTACACTGCCAACATTTTGATTGGTCAGAATGAAAGGCAGTGTCAAACCCTAAGCAAAACAGTATCTTCAGTATTGACATCAAAGCAACAAAACAGCATTTTAGATTTCAGAGAAATTATATGACTCCAATTTTGGAACAATAAATAAATCAAGTAGAGGGTCCTAAAGCACATCATTTGACTGGTATGTATGTATAGCATGTAGCAAATTACCACATGTCTTCACTATGCAAAGCTTTATATTACTCTTTCTATATATGCCATATTGTTTCACTTTTTAATTGATTTCAAAAAAAAAGAGGTTTATTTTGACTTTCGGCAATAAATGGCTTTAAAAAAATAGCATTTATCCTTCCTTATTGTGTATTATATGAATTAATACAAAAAACTGATTTTCTAGGTGAGAGATAGCTAAATAGCATACAAAACATAAACTTATCCCAATATCCATAGGATAGACATTTAGTATATCACAAATGCAATAATACATCAGATTTATAAACATCAATTCGCGAGCAGCAAATATCTTTGTACGGTAGATAACATGAGTATAATAGCTTAGTTATATCATATGATTTGCAAGTGATTTGGAGAGTTAAATATCTTGATGTGAGCAGCAATTGCCAGCAAGAATGTACTAGTACATGTATATGATTTAGCAATTAGGATCTCAACTGTTTTTCAAGATTATATTAGCAATGCTAAAGCAATGGAGTCTAAATGTCCATGTTGGCACTTTATTAACCTTGAAACAAGCAACAAGAGTACATATGGAAAGGTATTTGTTAAAATATTAAAGCACAACACTGATGAAGGAAAAACTGATTGGAAAAGGTATTCAGAGGCATGTTCAACAGGGAAAGCGCTCGCCAAAACTAGTGTTGCAGGTACAGATAATGTTGAACACACCTCTTGTTACTCATAAGACCTTAAAATCAAATATTTAGCATAAAAAAGGAATGCTGTCATTCATTTTTGACATTTAAAAGATAACTTTTAAAGAATATTCACAGGTATGAAGTTGTCCATGTTAATTAATACACACCAAACCAAAGATGATGAAGATGAGCTGAACAATGTCTGTGTAAGCGACAGAGATCATTTGACCAAACATGGTGTAAAAGATGGTAGCTGCTGAGGAGCTGACAATGGCTATACTCAGGGGGATGTTCACAATAACACTAAGGCTGGTCCCTGTCAATAAACACATCACTTCTGTAGGTGCAAGCAGCCACTCTTTACATACCAGTGTAGATACATGTACACAGAGGAAATAATGTCACCATTTCATTCATTAAAGATTTTTTGTCTACCAAAATCCTGCAAAGCTAAATGATGAAAAGTTAAAAGGCAAAACATTAAAAAAAATTTGATTTTTAAAATTGATTTTTAGCATTTAGAAGTCAGAACACACTTATTTAAGCTGTTAGTAAATGCCTTTTTTATCCTTTGTGAGAATGCATTAACAGCATAAAAAAACACATCTATGATAAGTATATGACAGTCATAATATCAATTATGCTTTGTGATTATGTTTATCATTTTAATTCTGTACATGTATTTAATTGGCAATCCTTTCTGATACCAACATGGCTTTTAAACATTTACAGATTAGAACAAATTATATAAACTCTTTCTTCTTAGATGTAAAAAGTATGATATTACAGATAAAAAAAAATTTTGACCAATTTTTTTTCTAAATTGGTTTGTAACTATTGTAGTAGAGCGGTGAATTTTTACTGTATAAGCATTAGAATAAAAGAAAAACAATATCCAAAAAGAACATGTACATGTCAAAAGAGAGTATATGTAATACACGAACTTTCATAAACTGATACAGAAGAATGGTGCTCTAAAGCTTACCGAGAGCTACCAAGATGGAGGCCGTCCAGAACACATCCCCACACAATGTAGCAAAGTAGACCAGAACCACCACTAGAGCTCCAGACTTCTCCTGGATGGGATCCAACATGGTCAGGTACTGACGGTCTCTCATTGGACGAGCAAATATAACACCACCTAAAGCAATCAGCATTCTTCTGTCATACATGTACTTGCATTGGTAGGTTTTTTGAACATTATGTACATGTACCCTGTATACATTATAAGAACAGAGAACATATTTTATCATTGAAAAGAATAAGTCACAACAATTTAATTATGGTTTCATGTATACAGGAGAATTTTGTGAAGATAAAGTTATATTCATTTATTTAATTAAACCAGTAGGTTCAGAGTTGTCAGTCACATGGCTTTAATAAACAGAGGCCCATGGGCATAATTGCTAAAATGAGCAACATTGTCAATATCTGGCCCAAGCAGCAAACAAGCTTTACTTTATCTACAGTAATTAAATCAAAGACAAAAAGTCATCCTCCATTACTGTGATCTTTCTTTGATAAATTACAGCTCCATTGATATCATAAGATGTACTGGTAGCTTCTATGATCTTCACGCGAAAATTTTAAATGTTCATTTTTATGATGAACTTTGACCTCCATATGGGTCTATTTCTAAACCCCTGTAAGTGTCATGATTTAAATAAACAAGATTCTACTCTCTATTAGAAGCTTAAGTTATGTGTAAGTTTTCTTGATATCGTTGTCCGTGAGATTTTGAAGATGATTTTTTAATAACCCCAACTAATTCTCATCTATCCATGGAGGTGGGCTTTGCCTATCTTTAACATTAAACCTCAGAATTTTTTGCTGAGTTTGTGGTTGAAATTAACTAATAGGTTATGGTGAAGACAATGCAAAAGTAAAAGGGTTAATAAACAATAATTAACAATGATAAAACTATGACAGACACTGGACAAGGCTCTTTTGCATCTTGAACTCAGGTATGGTAAGCCAAAAATGTAATCAGATACCAATATGACATAATATTTCATTAAACTGAATACCGGTAAGCTGTTTTGACGTCTTATTTTACCTAGGATCAATCCAATGAAAATACCAAATGGAGCTAAAGTCCACACCATGCCACTAGATGCAATGGACTCGGCTGTTCCATTGATGTATCCTCCCCCAACAGTTGTAGCTGATAATGAACAGACCAGTGTTACAGTAAGATTGAATTATTAGCTGAATGTAACAAAAGATTAGGAATGACAGAATTATCAATAACATTGAACAAGTTAATTACTTAAAATATCATTTAAACAATCTAATTCAATGAAATGCATGCATGGATAAATGTTCCGCATTCGCGATTTTATATTCTCTCAATTTGATACAGAACAACGGGATCACAGAATTATGTACTCGCGTAATATAAGGTATTTACAGTAAAATACATAGTACTGTAAACCGAGCCTTGATCTGTACCTGTCATGGTGAAGATCCCTACAACCACATTGATATCCCTCCCAGCCACGATGGCCTCCTCCATCCTAGAGCTCCCATTCCTCTTCCTCTTGAGCCTGGCCGCCAGAATGCCGACCACGATAATGACCAGGTAAAAGAGGAGCAGCACCACCAGACCCAACACATTAACCGCCATGGTCTAAATATTACAAATATCCAGTATCTTTATTTTCTGTCTGAATCAGAATGAATGTACCAGACTGAGTACTTTTATTTTCTAGCTGTTTACATTATAAGAATGACGTGCTGGTATTTTTTAAATTGATTTCTAGCTGTTTTAAA